>NC_050069.1:104818697-105076197 GCF_009764565.3 Dermochelys coriacea
GATCATACCATCATATGAATGTGTTGAACTTGGCTAATATCTTTCTTAAAAATATGTCTTTAGAAGTGCTAGTTCCTGTAATGACATAAGTCACGCTGGAGTTCCTGGTACCCAACATACAGTTCATGAATGTAGCTGTGAAAGACAGTTATTGGTGGAATACTCACAAGTAGCTAACTGGCCTGGCTACTGCATGACTATCTTAGGTTAAATAATCCAAACAAATATTATCCCCATGCCCTGATTATATTTGGATAGCCTGGTAACTTGGGTGCTTCTTAAATTTATGCGTGGGTATAGTACTGATCCAAATAATAGAAAACTGTACTGAGTATACACGCTTCAAACATATAAAAGATCCATAGGAAAGAGGATGTGCATATATATTGAAAATTACTGGCCACATGTAAATCGGTGGGAATTTTGCCATTGACTTCAGTGGGGCCAGGATTTCACCTCTGAGGTCAAATTCTGTCCTTGAATGTGGAAGAGTGGCTCCCATTGAAAACCATAGTCTTTTTAGAGGCAAGTTTTCAATTTTGTGCATTCACAACTTAGTGAACTCAGACATCTGTGTGAGCACTCTGATGATTAGCACCTACTTGCAGAGTAGGCAGATTCCAACACCTGAATTTATGGGTAGCATAATATTTGGGGGAGATTTTCAAAGGCACAAGTAGTAATCGGGCACATAACTCCTGTTGAGAGTTAATGGGAATTTAGGCATCCAATTGTCTTTGATAATCTTCCTATATATGCAAATCTATTTGTTCAAAGGGGGTGTATTTATTTGTGTTAGTTCTATCATCTGCTCAGGAAGGAGCTGGAATCTATCATACATGTGCATAGGCATCAGTGCTCAAAAAAGGACATGCAACTTTGTGTACATGAAATTGAGGTCATATTAAAGCTCCTTTGGATATTTGACCTTATTAGTTTTGTTTGTTTCCTTGAAAAGAGTGGGGAGGGGCACAAGACAGAATCCAAAAGGAATCCAATGAAAAACATTTGGTAAAACTTACACCCAAAATTATGCTTCTCATCTAAAATGCTTGGGCATGTTGTGGTGTTCTGTAATCTGAATGAGATGTTTGACAATCTGAAATTCAAATTTTAAAAAGAGAGAGATGTAAACTGTTTCAAAATGGAACACTGAGCACAAGTTGCCAGCTGTCAGTCAGAACATCACTGAACTCAGCTCAGGTGGTTTAGGATGTCATGCTAATGTCAACACATCATTCAAATTTGTTGAAGGAAAGCTATAATTTAGGCTCAGCCCTGGGAATAGGGTTGTTCATAGCTATGCTGCTCCAGGGTGAGTTCCGGGAAGGAAATGTAGCTCAGTGACGCACAGTTCTTCCCCAGATCTCTAGGTTATGCTGGGGGAGTAGTTTACTTTGAGGCATTGCCTGCTGCCCTCCTCATGCCCAGCCTGTCTTGCTGGCCAGCACACTGGAATGTGGGGATGGATCTTTGGCTCCATCCATTTGCTCATAGTAGTGAGTATCAAATGCATGACCCCGGCTATCCTCTGCACTCAGAACTGCAATCTGGGCAGCACAGACATGCTGGTGGTGTGCTGAGGGTGTTCTCTGCTCCCTTTAATCTCCTGAGCAGCCATATTTAGTGCTAAGAACTGTTTTGCCCTTATTCTTACTGTCCTGCTCCCATTGAACCAATATCAAACGTTCCACTGAGTTCAAGAAGGAAATTACACCCATTATCTGTGAGTATGGAAGTCCTGCCAAGCAGACAAATGCATGGAAAGGGACAAAGACTTTCAAAGTAATTCTACATTTTAGTTGTGTAGCAATTCTAAAGCCATCTGTACAGTCTGCGCACTGCAGTGTGACTGAAGTGTAGGTGCGTCCTCCAGCAACAGAAGGACATTGTCTGTGACTGTAGTCCTCATCTCCAAACAACAGTAATGAAGTTGAAGGAAAAATTCATCCAGCAACCTAGATGTGTTAGGTCATAATAACTATGGTACTTTCGTTGTGAATTTTTCATGCCTCCTGAGCGACATAGCTAGGTTGATCAAATTTTTAAGGGCCTTAATCTGTTACTTTTCTTGTTGCTACTGTTCCACTAACATCATAACATATTTTTCTATTTTATACATAGGACTCAATTTTGTATCCATTGAATTAATAAGAAAACTCTCATTGACTTGAATGGCTTCAGAATCAGGCCTACGACAATATGTGTTAGTGCACTAGTTAGCAGCACGGGTTCCCCCAAATTAGATGACACTTGCAGGTTAAGCTCTTGTGTCTGCAGCAAGAGGAGGCTTTTCTACTCTTTTTCCAGAAGCACAGCACTACAAGAATACAAGGACAATGGAATTACAGTCAGTCACAGAACAAAATAGCACTTGAGGCTTGATTCTGAACTCACTTATGTTGGTGTAAATTACAGTGACTCTACTGTTCAATAGACTTAATAAAAAAACCAGTAAAAGGGAGGGAAGAATCAGGCTCAGTGGGTAGAAATTGCTATAGCCTTCATATAAAGAACACCTATAATACTTTGGCTAAAATATCAAACTACATAAAAGGGCTCATTCATTCTCTCATCCACAGTTTTACACTAGTTTAACTCCTTTGGCTTTCTTGACTCCTAATTTATCAGGATGCAAGTGAGAAGAGAATCAGACAAAAGATAAGACAGCTTTCTGGATGACAATGGGACAAAATCTTGTTAAAGCTACTTGTCAGAAAAAGGGATAAAAGCCAAAGCAGAGAACATAAATCCCAGAAGTACATACACCTCCGCGTGTTTAAAAACATGTCAGTTTGTCATTATTTAGTGTCTGAAGGCCCTTGTGTCCCATTTCAGACATTTTTCCTATAAAACAATAGAGCATCTCTCAATGTTCCAACAGTGATATTCATTCCTCTTGATGATTCAGTCTGTCAGTAATTTCATAAGGTTCCAAGAAAATGCTGCCTTCTTTTCTGATTTTCAACACTTGTTTTACTCTGCTACTGTAAAGACAAAAAAGAAATTATGCATACCTTAAAAATGGAAAGGAAGCCATTTCCAGAGTCCTACCGACTCAGTGAAATTGCAGTGGTAGTCACTAGAAACATGACACAGCTATTCACATTCACTGAGAGAAGCATATACTCTTGCAGCTTTATTCAGTAAGGGTAAGAGAAGAAGTTGATAAATCATACTATATTGCAGAATTATTCTGAATATTTTATAGAATATTTTGACAATGTATATTAATTAATGGATAGTTTGAGTAGCTACTTGGAATGACTGACTTATGCATTTATCTCTTTATAATAATCAAAAAAAGCAAAAATAGTTAATAAAATGCATGTATTTGACTACTTCCCTTTTTCCCCTCCCTTTGTATGTCACTTTTCTTCTTAAATTATGTCCTTCTTGTAGTTTGAACTGTCCCTTATTATGTGTCTGTTCAATGCATGTGTGGTCCTGATCCTGATTAAGACGACTGGGTGCCACGGTTATTCAAATGTCAAATTATTATTTCTATTGGTTTTGCTCTAATACCTATGAGCCGCAGATGTGGACCAGGATGCCAGCATGCTAAGTGCTGTGCAAACACACAGATGGTTCCTCCTCCAAGGAGCTTACAATCTATGTAGATGATGATATTCTGGTGGGTTTTGGGGGGGGTCATATGCATGCATATTGTACTTCTACTTACAGAATGTAAATAGAACTAGAAAGAGGGGGGCTTTGACAGATCCTACCTGATCATCAAAGGCTCTTTGATGTTTGTCTACAATGGTGACCTAAGGAAACAAACTAAAACTTCTAGATAGATAATTAGAGAGACTTCATGCTCAAATAACTCCCGGTTAAATAAAGTTCGTTGTGGCTGAAATATCCCGTAGAGATTGATAGATTGTCCTGGCAGAATTCCAAGGGTTTTTTTATGATTTTGATGGGTAATATCAATGTCTATTTTAAGCATTTTCTTATTTAGTGATTGAAAGTTTTCACCATTGTTGGAAATTATGGAGGAATAGATAATTGGGGCTCAGACAATTATTTAATGACAATATATGTTGATAATCAAAAAGAGAGCTTTATAACCATTAAAACACAGATGGTCAACATCGTAGGTCAAATATGCAACATAATTATTCTTAAATCTAACTCTAAAGTTCTCAAGTGGTATTTTTCTTACTTATCTGTACATTTTTATATCAATGGAAATATTTTTTCATTGGTTTGTGTGTATGCTGAAATTAATGTTTACCAACAAAAATCTAATCCTTCCAAGCCTACTGGTAGAAGACTGGAGGTTTAGGCTTTGATTCAGCAAAGCACCTTAAAATGCTGCACTGGATGATTTGGGGGTTTCCAGATGCAAGTATAGCAAAAGCTTCCTAACTGAATTCTTTAATGTAGGGTCCAGACCTAATTATGAAGATTACAAGCCAGGTTCTTGTGTACCTCTGTGTTAGGGGCTGAAAGGAAGCATTTTTCAAGAACAAATCCATATCATTTGATTATGGTTAAATATTCATATATCCGCAAATAAGCATGAATATTAATCTTGTGAACAAGGCTCAGTTCCTCCGTGTGATATCTTTGTTTATTTTGGTCACATACAATCTCCACATCAACTGGGCAAAGTCTGTGTAATTTGAGCAGAAAAATTGCTAAAGCTCCTTTTTGCATTTCAAAAAAATAGCAGTTACACCCCATGTAAGGACTGAAAAATCCTTAGTGAACAAGAAGTATCAAACCTATAAAACTACAGTATGTTTGACAGCAACACAAGTATCAAATGATTTCTGAATCAAGCAATTTAAAAGCTCAGGATTATTCCCCCTCTTATATAATTAAAATTATTTTTTTTGTAAAATGCCAAATGTCTTATAGTTACACATCATTTTTATGTATCACCAATGAATAAATTTGTTGAAGTCTTATCGCACTGGACATCTACAGAAAATCTCATGCCATGCAACACTGAATATGCATTCATTTCAAAGTGATTTTATTTTAAAATGTTTTAATAATTGTTAATTATTAAAATGAGATGATCACATCTATTTTGTTTGAATCTTAACATATAAACCACTCTCTTGAATTATTTCCTAAATTAAAGGCTTTATTTTAAAATCTTCTGGCTAAATACTATTAGATTAATTATTAGAATTCTGTTTTATTTCTTCTATTTTCTACAAGCATATAACCGCAGGACTCTCCTGGGAGACCACATTATTTGAGTTGTTTAAACGTGGGTCATATCCTAGTAAAATATGTTTTAAATAAATAGTGCTAAAAGGGATTTAAAATAGTACTTCTTATCCCTAGGGGTAATAAACAGCATCATGTGAATTAAAATCAGAAGGCACTCAACTACATTATGCCACTTCCTCAATCAATCTGTCAGTGGCTGATTTTTAGCTTTTTTTTCCTCCTCAGCTAGGATCTTGCTGCATTTTACATTTTTTTTTAAACACATGATCATGTAAGGTGCTGAGACTATGTGTGGAATGCTGAGTACTCTGTACTCCATTCAGTTAACTTTACTGGCTAACTTTACTTTTTGATTAAAAAGAAAAGGAGTACTTGCGGCACCTTAGAGACTAACAAATTTATTTGAGCATAAGCTTTCGTGAGCTACAGCTGATTGGAGTTGCATCTGCTCAGTCCTTCCTAGGAGAGTTCATAACCTTGAAGGATTGATTCCTGTATACTGTGATTAAAGAACATTATTGTTTTATTATCATAATCATTTTAATATGAAGAAGCAGAACAAGGGCCAGTCTTAACTCTTTATTCAGGTAAAATATTGAATTAAGTAGGAGTTTTGCCTGATGAGGGATATTGCCCCGGACAGCATGTTTTGTAGGGCCTGCTCCGGCTCCAGGGGAGTTAATCCCCAAAGTTCTATTTATTTTAGCAGGAGCCCATTATGCTAAATGAATCTCAGAAAGATGATGCTTCTGTCTGCAGCTTTTATGAATTTATCAAAGCCACTTTTATGTATTGTTAATTAATTATTTGTATTGCAAAAATACGTAGAAGCCTTCGTCAGAGATTGGGATGCGAATGCATTAAGTTCTGTGCAAACATATAACAAGATGGTGGTTGATTCAAAGAGCTTACAATTTAAGTATAAAATGAGAGGCAGGTGGATGCAGCAAACAGACTAGGAGAGCAAAAGTGATTAGTAGCAGGCAAAAATCAGCCTCACTTTATGGGATTTTTTTGTCTGTTTTGTGAGATTTCCAATAATCCCAAATTTTTGTCAGGCCATAAATATTGTGTGAACATAGTGTTTCACATAGTGTTTTGTCCCTTTGGATCTGGTTCTGGCCAAAATCAAGATGTTCAGAAGATTATGAAAGTGGAAAATAACACAAAAATAGTAACAATATTTTTTAATTTCAGAATCAATGTTAAGATTATTTTGAGATTTGAGACAAAAATTTGAGTAAATTCTAATTAGAGATGGTTGGATATTTTTGACAAGAATGACACCTTCATTAAAAAATGAACATGACAATTTTTATTCTGTTTTCCAGTCAGCTTTAATTCTTATATAATTTAAATCATTTTTACTAAACATTCAGGTGTAATAAGTGATGAGAAATGCATATGTGCATTCATCAATGAATTAGATTCTTGTTTAATAATAAAGAATTTACCCAATTGTTGTACTTCTAACAAAATATTATTTTTTAAAAAATATATTAGACTCAGATCCTCATCAGCTTAATGGATTTCAGTGGAGCTAATCTAATTTACACCAGTTGAGAATCTGGATCAGTAGAAAGTACATTGCCTAAATATGCTACAAAAAGCTGTGCAACTAAAAGTTATGTCTTTTCCTTTTCCTCCTACAGTAACATCACTTTAAAAAGTAAGTTAAGTAGACCTGCTGTTACTTATTATGTATTTATTACATGTCTAGAGACATGAAATGTTCATAACATTTTCCTGTAGCTAGTGTAGCAGGCTAGGAGCCAGATACTGCTTGCTTTACTCCACTTCAATGGGACTACTCACCAGAGTAAGGTGAACAGCTTTTAGCTTCTGCAGGGATTTAAAAGTATCTGACGTCCGAGTGTCAGTTGTTATAATACATTTCTAAGTTGTTGACTTTTTTCGATATTTTTTTTAAATTTAGGATTAACTGGATAAAAGCTTTCTTTCTTCCCAATTGAATGATGCTGTTTAGCTGGTAATCTAGATACTGATTCTGCAATTGACTGCACACTTTGAGCTCCTGTGCCTTTTGAGAGCCCCATTGACTCAGCAGAAGCCATGTGACTGTCCACATGGAGTCTATTGCAGGATCAGAGCTGTATTGTAGAGATCTTGGTAGGACTCAAACCCATGTTATCAGCTGTTCCCTTTCACTGAGACCAGTCCTACAAAATGCTCAGGTGCATAGCTTCTCACCGGATCAACCCTAAATGCTAAGTGAACCATGAAAGAGATCAGTGTTTAATTTGAATTTTCAGAGTATTTTAATTTATTGTGAATTTTGTTCTCTGATTTCAAAGTACAATAAATTTAATGCAGGGTGGGGAGGCAGGGGTTGTGAGGGTTGTTGCATTTCAACTTAAATTTTGAATTCCTAATACTACATGAATGTGAAAAGGTTTGCACTGCCAATTACAGGCAAAGAATACAAGTGCAAGGAAACTGCTTTCTTCACAGCTTTTATTTCTGTTACTTTAATTGTTGAATGAGGACCCTACTCACCTAACCTCTTGTGCTCCTCCCCTGAGAAAATCTGCCATCAAACCATGACCCAGAAGAAATATGGGTGATTGCACTGTCCCATAAAAAAAATAATAAAAAAGGCACTAGTCTGGTATCAAGGGACCTTCCTAGGATACTTAGGAGAATATTTTCCGTGGAAGCCAACTGACCATCCATCTCCCTTTTTAACTAGTGTCAAGGCTGGTTTACTTGATGATGATTTGATGCCCAGCAATTGCTCCCCCTTGCCCACTGAAAATGAGTGATGACAGGGGAACAGCCGTCAAATAGAACAAGCTGAGATATTGTAGCAGGGAGCTTAGCAGAGTTGAGTCCTGCAAAAAGGAAACACCGTTATAAAAAGGATAAAGCTCTGAAAAACAACAGTTTTATAGTCTGTTTTCTGGAGAATACTTGTTTGTTCTGGATTTGTAAGGTATGTTTATCTTGACAAAGCATTCCTATAAATAAAACAAAGTGTGTTCTGTACATGCACTTGTATAGAATTCCCTAGCTCTGTTTCTGCTAGGTTCAGTTGAACCCTGATGACCACATGACTGGGAAAAATATTAGAAACTATGCCTCTTCTCATCTAACAGCAACTTCTCAATGCTGGGATATAAAACTAAAGAGACAAGCTGGCCACTGCTGTGCTTTTTCATGTAGCAATGGTTACATGTATCAATACATGAATCTTAAATCTTAAAGCTTTGGATGTTTGCACTACATTTCCTTGGTGCTCCATTCTACTGAACAGAATACTTGAGAAACAGTAGAAGTCACTCTGTAGTCTTACACAAAAGTGCTACATTGTAGAGACATAAAAGAATCATTTTGAAATAGTAAAATATAACTGTAGTGTAACAATATAATGTAGCATTTATATAGCACTTTACATCTTCAAGGCACTTTACAAACATGACCCACAAACAATATTATATATTCTAATGTATGCATACTAATAGTTACATAACTGTTAGTGTGTACAGAGATGTATATAAAATATATACAAAAACACCCACACACAATTTAGAACCTACACTTTATTTAATTAGCTATATACATACATTAACTAATTCAACATTAAAGGTCAAGGTCCCAGTTCTGCAAACCATTTCTCACATGAGTAATTCTTACTCGCACCATTCGTTAAGCTGAAGTAGTTAGGAGTATGTGCATGTCGAAGGAGTACTTGTGTAACTAAGGATAGCTGGATCCTGCTATTGTATCTATGCAATACTCTTAAAAGAATGTGAAGATAACATAAATTAAGGTTCTTGCAATGACATAAACTGGGCTGGACTGAATATTGTGCAGACTGAGTAAACAATAATAGTTTTATTTAACCAAATGTCCGATATTTGAGAAGGTCCCAGGATATTAGAGAGATGAGGTGGGTGAAGAAATATCTTTTACTGAACCAACTTCAGACCTGAAGAAGAGCTCTGTCTGGCTCAAAAAGTAGTATTTTTCACCAGCAGAAGTTGGTCCAATAAAAGATATTTCCTCACCTATCTGGTCTCTCTAATGTAAGTTAGAGCAGCATTCAGGCTACTCTAATTTATACCAGGCTCTGGACTGACTGTCAGACCGCTAAGGATTAGAGGGGTGGCAAAGAACAACTTTATTCCCCACCTCCTCACCTGAACTTAATGTCATTTGCTCAGTGCAAAGGATCTGGCCTGCAGTATGTGTATGATATATGTTTTTGTTTATAGAGAGGGAAAATGTGCTGTGGATTCATGTTTGTGCCAGTAGGATATAAGGAACAATAGTTTCCTACAGTAACTGTACAAAGACTGATATGGTTAGCCTTCAAGTTTGATGACTTTTTACACTTTGCAAGAAGAAAGTATGACTGCACTGAATATAACAACATCCAACATTCCTCACCCACCTAGCCAAGATTAGATGATTCTTTATTGGATGAGGAACTGTAAACAGATATGAGAGGCTAATATTTCCTTCACAGCATGTTTCCTGTAAATCATAGCTCTTTTATAGAGATCTAAGCCTCTGTCTTCATAGATGCATAGTGCAAGACACACTCTGCTGTTCTAGTGCCACTGTTCAACATTTGGGTGATAAGTTGAGATCTCTAAAGATAGATTTTTGGCACATTTAACACTAAATTATCCTAACAGTGGTGGAATCTTGGCCAATAGCAAGTCTGTGCCAATGAGGTCAATGCAACACCACAAAGGATTAGCAAGCCTTTTGGTGGTGGATATAGCTCTTGCTTTTTTGTTTGTTTGTTTGTTTGTTTGCAATGACTTATTAAAATGTAGGAAATTGAATTAGCTCCATGTGTGTAGCACTCATTCATCATAGAATTTGTTTCACTTCTCTGTAATGTTAATGAGATATGAAAAACCTTTTTTTCCTTTCTAATATATCAGCACAGTAACATTAATGACACAGAATCAGCTCCAGTGAATGGGAGAGAACGAGTTCACCTACACTATAATTTATAATTGGCTCACTCATGGGAGTTGAGTCTTTTGCATGAAAACAAGGGCTGTGTGAAAATGTGTTCCATTCAAGCCTGTATTGTCACCTGAAAGGTTTGAAGGAATCAGTTTGCATCTAATTAAGGCTTCCGTGACTTCAACTGAAAAAATTAAAGAATATATTAATTAAAAGTTTTTAAAAAGTCATCTTTTGTGGAAGCCTATATAAGATATTGGAATCTGTTGGTGTTAAACTGTCACCATAACAGATACCATTACAAGAAAACAGAAATATCTACACAGCTCAAATACTGCTGTCAAAGATCGGAATGTATTAAGTTTGTTGCAGCTCTTATGAAAATCTCTGTACATTCTGAATAATGCAGTGATTATAGTGGGAGTCCATTGGGTAACACTTTACTTTAAGTCTCCATCAATGGATGCTTAACTCCTGCTAATTTGGAACAGTGGCTTGGGGAACTATAGTTGAGAGTCACAGACATATAAAATGATTCCATTGTGATTGGTTTTACTGCAGTGAATGCCAGTGAGATTTTGTTGAAAGGAGACAAAGAAAATGCTGCTCCCTTTTGTTGTGGTGTGTCATGGTGCTGGTTTCAGAAACTAAAACTAGAGAATCTTTTTGGCTGGCTTCACAAGAGGTGCTATAATGGGAGAACTTAAAGATGTTCTGTTTTGACAGTTATCAGTCCCAGGAATATTTCCCAATATATGTATGGGGAATAAGTCTCGGACTGATAAAAAGGGGTTTCAGTTTGATAGATTCTCAGTGTTCCAAAGTGTTTAGTTTATTGAAGGAAACACTAGGTCTTGGGGTGAGAGAGAGAAGGTCACTTGCACTGAGGATTTGAAGCATCTTCCAAGAGAATAGTGGGAAGATAAGGAAAGTTATAATGCAGGCAACCAAGTAGGAAGAATGCTGTGTTTTAATTGAAAGCGGGACCAGGAGTCAAGGAGAATTCTTTTTCTCTGGTGGAGAACATCCTCCTTTTACTGTAGATATTGCCAATCCATTGCTGCCAAGGATGTTTTTTTCTTATCCGTGGCTCATGGATATTTCTGAAGAGCAAATATTTTGTATTTGTGATAATGCACCAAATGACTTGATTTTTTTTCATGGAGAATCTGCTTTCCCCTCTTTATGCAAATTACTCAGTTTAAACACTGCCTGGGTGGGGAGTCAAGAGAAGGGGCAGTGCCATTTACAAATGGAGCTAGAATCTTGGATATACTCGGAGCAGAGCTACTAAGGACCATCTTACTAAGTAGGCTGCAGTTGTCACTGTGACTAATACTATATGCCTGTGTCATATGCCATTGGTCTTTCTGGAAATCCTGCCTGTTTTCCCCCTTCATCTAAAAATGTCAGATCAAATGGAAGGAAAAATAAAACTACTAAATGACATGAAGGAAAAACTACAACACAAAAATATTATTTTAGAATGGGAACTATTCAATGTAAGAAAGCCAATGGATTTTTTTTATTATTAATGTGAGCTATCATTTAACATATGCATCAGAACTGTGTAATATCTCATAAGAGACTGCCCCACACAACTATAACATAGGGACAGAGGAACTGCCACAGTAGATCAGATCAGTGCTCCATATAACCCAGTATCAAGGTCCCATCAGCCCTAAATTTCTATGATTCTATCCTGCCTCTGAGAGCAGCCAGTACCAGATGCTCCAGAGGACTGCACAAAACATAGAGTGGCATAACCTGTTCAAAGGATAAGTTTGCACTTGTTTGCTATGTTGTTGTAGCTGTGTTGAACCCTGCATATTAGAGAGACAAGATAAATAAACAAAAAGAAAAGGAGTACTTGTGGCACCTTAGTGTCTTAGAAACTAAGGTGTCACAAGTACTCCTTTTCTTTTTGCGAATACAGACTAACACGGCTGCTATTCTGAAAGATGAATAAGGTAATATCTTCTGTTGGACCAACTTCTGTTGGTAAGAGAGACAAGTTTTCAAGCTCTGTGTAAGCTTGAAAACTTGTTTGTTTCACTAACAGAAGTTGGTCCAATAAAAGATATTGCCTCATCCATCTTGTCCTTCTAGACCTTGTCAGTTAATGCTCTAGTCCCTCGAAAAATGTTTTATCCTATCTAATATAACTGTGGATGTTTTTATGATTGAGATAAATCTCCAGTCTTTTTTCTAACTTGACTAAGCTTTTGGATTCAATGATATTTTTGGCAATGAGTTCCACAGGTTGACTGTACATTTCATTAAAAGTATATTCTTTCTAAACACTTTAATATTTGTGACTTTCAATTGCACTTTTACTCTTGTATTATAAGAACTAGTTAACAGGAGAACTCAGCTGATTTTCTTTATAGAATTGATTATTTTGTATGCCAATTCTATGTCCCTTTTATTTATCAGCTTTCTGAATTAAACAGTGCCAGCAAGTTAGTCTTTCTACAAATGGAATAAGTCCATGCTGCTAATCAGTTCTGATGCCTGTCTCTGAACCTCTGCTGTTTCTGCTATACCTTCTTTGGGATCAGATGACCAGAAGTGAATGCAGTCTATTCCAGGTGAGGTTTCTCCATTGATTTATATAAGAGCATCATCATATTTTTAGTATTTTTTGTCTTGTTCTTTTTTGCCCTAACTTTTGTTTGCTTGTTTAACCACCACTGCCTAATTAACATATAAGACATGTCATTATTTTTATTTAAATGGATTTTTATTTTAAATCAATTTCTTAGACATTCTGATCCTGATTCTGAGCCTTACTGTGGCTCTGTTATGGGGGCAGCTTCATAATGGTTCACAAGGCCAGCTTTACAGGAAGATTTACCTGTGTGTGTGTGTGTGTGTGTGTGTGTGTGTGGAGAGAGAGAGAGAGAGCTTCTCCATGTGGTATAAGGCAGAAAGGCCTTACATTGCCCTCCTCTTCCCCAGGGCCTCTGGCACATGGCTTTGGTGCGTGAATGGTCTAGGAAATGAGTTGGCATGTTGGGTAAGGAAACAATACTGCTGGAGTGTTCTCCTCTATGGCTGTTCTGAAGGGCAACCCTTTGGGGGACCTTCAAAACCAAGAGTAGGGGTAATTTATAGCCATGGGGCTGTAACTTATTCTGAGGGCGAGGTCAAGAATTTGGGAGGAACAAAGATGGCTTAATTTCATTTTTGTCCCCTTCTGGGCTACATCTCAAGAGTCAACCCCCTAGTTGTTATGAATCTATGGTTTTGCACCTGTTCTACTGCAGCCAACAGCATTTTTGTCATTGACTTCAGTGGGAGGTGTATGTCAGTGCACCAGAGGACCTTGGCATGAGTGCCATAAGGCTCACTCGATATTAGCCAAAAGACACATTTTGAGAAAGAAACATAAGATTTAAAAATTAGGAACAATGAAAAAAATCAATGTGCTGGAAAATGTATTTAGCACTGCTGAGTAGGAACATCTGCCTCATTTAGCCACAGAAAAACCATTCACCTACCAAACAAGCTTCAAGACCAGTTCTGCAGCCCTTATTTATATGGGTAGTCCAAATTACACCAGTGGGACTTGTGAGGAACAGCTGGAGGCCCATAAGTTTCTTTATTAGGGGAACTACTGATAGGAGAACTATTCTTGAGCTATCCTTGCTGAAACAAGCCAGCACAGATCTGGCGGGGCCACCGGCCTAGGGCATCAACTGCCAGACCTATCACTTTTTACTCTTAGGGTCCTAGTCTCCACTGTCATATGGTGTAGGATGAGCACACACAGAAACTCCAGCCTGCAGATAGCAGGAGTTTAGCTAACTGGTTAACTTAGTACATGGCCATAGCACTTGGCTGAAGCAAACTGTTTACCAACAATAAGGAGAAGGATGATTAATACTAATATCTTACATTTGCATAGTGCCTCACATATCTAGTGGTCTCAAGCACTTTAAAAACTACAATCCTAATCCTCCATCACTTAAATTAATAGGGGTAGATTTGAGCACTATATAATATCCAGGAATCACTCCCCACCACCACTAATATGCAGCTGTCTCTAGGGTAGTACATGGCAGCTTTATAACCGTGCACATCAACACTGTGCAACAACTTATGACAGGAAATGAAGAAGAAGAATGTAGACAAATGAAACTGCCCGGGAAATTTAGGTGAAGCATGTAATTACTGAAACTGGAATTAGGCCAGGACATAAGGGTTAGCACACCCACTGCTGCAGAAGCACTATGAGTTCTTTATTATCCTCCAGTGGTCAGACATCAGTTTTACACCTCATCCAAAATTTGTTGCTAGTCCTACCTGAAAGCAATCTTAAATGTTTGTCAGTGTCTTTAAAACAAAAAGAGACATCCAATGTGCAGACCCTGCATGCTCTATTGCCACCAGATATTGCATAGCAGTGGCACCACAAATTGTTTCCTTCTGGGGGAGATTTTATTCAGAAATCCACCCCCAAAACCTCACTTTTGCTGAAGACCAAAAGTGCAATTTCTTTAGCAGCCACCTTTGAGAATAAGTCAAGTCAAGCATGTATATAACAGAAATTTAAAAAAAAAGTTTTAGTTTAGAAATGAGCAACAGACATAAAACTTTAGCTTGTGTAAATTAAATGGTTCTGCTGCATTAACTTCATAAAACCATAATCCTCTCCTCCATAAACTATTACATGCACTGCAACATATCTGATTTATGGGATATGGAATTGATGGGAAAAAATTAATGCTTGAAAAACATATTAAAGACGTTATTGAACAGATTTTAATTGAGATTTGATTTCAATGCCCCTTATCCACATGATTAATGGATGCTACCCCTCGACTCCAGCAGGCAGAAAAGAGTCTTTAATATGACAATTAAGTATCTGTCTTTAGGTTTTATGTAGCTCTCGCCTCAGATCACTTCATCAGTACAGTGTGGCTTTTGTGCAGATTAAATTGAGACTCAATTTTCTCTATTTTCCAGCACTTACTTATGTTTTATGACAAGCACTAAATCAATTTTATGCTATTATTGATTTTTTTCTTAAATGGACACAAACCATTTCGCCTTTTGCCCTTCTTTTCTAGTTTCCTTCCCTTTCCTTTTTTCACTCTATGCTTGATATACAGCCAGCTAAAGAAATTTCAAACGTTTCCTGAGATTTCTACAGGTTGTGCCAATTCACTCACTTTTTACAACATCAGAATTGACAGACTTAACTTGGAATTCTATCAAAACTTATATATTGTAATGTGACAAGATGTACGAGTTGGGTTTTTGTTAGTTTTATTCCTTCTCTTTTTGCTTTCTTTAATAAAAAAAAAAACCAACGAAAAACCGCCAAACTTCTAAAGCTTATTTCCTTTCAATTTTAACAAAATCTTTGTAATACCTCCTGAAATATTTGAAGACTAGCTTAAGCTATAATTTTTGAAAGAGTCTTGAAGTCTAATTAATACAACGCTGTAGGAAAATCTATTTCATGGCTTGCAGGGGAAAAGGGCATTATCTGCAAGGTGCAATAACTCCTCTGAGATATGGCAACAGCTAGTGGTACACCATGCAATTAAGAAGCTGCTGGATCTTTAGGGCTTTATCCTGTATGACCTGTGGCAAAAATTAACAGCTGCTTTGGGCAATAAAAGTAACACAATTTGTAATCAGATAGCTTGATTTTTGGGGCTAAGAATTATACACGAGGAAGGACAAAAGGGGGAATGGAGAAATATAATTCAGGCAAGAAAATAGCTTAGCCTTTGATTGTGTGGTAGTTTGGGGTCATAGAGGAGGTTAAGAGAGACTGTTCTGTAACTCATTTGTTTAGAATCCAAAATGACTATGCACAATGTTTGAGCTCAGGTGGTAAAATTGATCCCTTCACCGAGGAAATAAGTAAAGTGACTTTTATTTTGCAGGACAGTAAATAAGTCTTACATTGCCTTGGACATTTTACTTGTTTATCCATTGACTCTCAAATTATTAAAACAAAAAATGGATGTGATGTTGCTAGAAAAGACCTTTCCAAAAATGCTTTGCTTTGAATCATGAGGCCAATTTTAACATCAGTGAACCATTTTATGGCATCTTTGCTCAATCAATACATGCATCAGTGGAAATTTTTCCTGAATAATAACAGCAGTATTTGGCCCAGAATTATTCACTTTTGAGCTATTGTGTCTATTGTCCTGCTGTTAACATGTGGTATTTCATGCTCTGTGAGTGTTCAGTGGTGGGAAGGTGAGGGAGGTTGATGTGGGAACCTTCTCACTGGCTTCCTGGAGGAAGCGATTCATAGAAAAGGAACCGGAACTTGGAGCAAAACATAAGGGTTCCCTCCCCAGTGCAATATGTTTTTCTTGCTCTCTGCATCAAATGGTAGCCCTACTGAGATACACAAGTTAGTCATTCAATAATGGGCAGTATTTTAGAATCAGGCAACAGTGCTGGAGCTCCCAAAGTCCCTACACTCTTGATCCCTCATGTAAGATGCATGTTAGTATCACTGATGTCAACATTCATGATCATCAGGAGACTCATAATTTTTGCCTTGCTGTTTGACTTTCCTATGAGTTCAGGATAATACGGATAAATATAATGAATCAGCATACATACTGTCTTTCTGGCTCATGTAACAAGCACGCTGTCCTATGAGCAAAACATTTTGTGAACTTCATACGTGTTCTACAATGTGGATGTTGTATTCCGGTAGCAAAGAACAGATGAGCCCTGAAATCTTTAGCTTTAGTTTGAGTTCAGATTCAAACCCCTTACAGCTCAGTGGTTTCTATGATGTGCACTAATCCAGAGCCAAAACAAACCATTTTATTTCTTTTGTAGAGCAGTGGTTCTCGCCTCATGCTGCAGAATCCTTATACATTTACTGCATTTTTCTTTTTTTTTTTACCATTTTCCTCCCTATTATTTATTACTATAGTTGCTGCTAAAATATTATACACTTGTAAAAAGTACTCATCACTATGTTGCCTTACACAAACATCATGTAAATATAATAAATCAAGATAAATGACTGAAAAATGCTAATAGACATTCTCCTATCACATATTGAGAATCTCAGTACAATTGGTCTAACTTGGATTTCCTGACCCTGTATATTCTGTACGTATATTCTTCTCCTACTATTTACTCTTGTCTCCATCTATCCTAATTATACATTACTTCATTATTTTGCATTTGTTTTTATATAAGATCTTGATAATTTTGTTATACTATGTTTTTCATTGTTTTTCACTTTGACATTTTCCTCATCCTTGATTCTTCATTTTCTGCCTCACGTTTTGTAATCCTGTGATATTTGGCTCTTCCTGGGAAAGTGTTGCAGGACCCAAGAAGAGAGAGACACTGTGGATTGTGAATCACAATACCCTTTCCCCAACACCATTCATTCAGTCATACGCCTTCATTCTGGTGACTTTACAACAACCTTAGCTGAGATGGAGCTGAGACAGTCAACATTGTATGGCAAAACAGCTGAAATCAAAGGTCAGCCAAGTCTAATTTCTACAACATTCAAGTTGTGGGCTATCTGGGGGCTATTCGATTTCAAGGTTTAAAATGCTTGTATAGTGGAGTGGTCCAGTTAAACAAATACCCTTTAAAGTAATAAATCTACTACAAACTTCTTGTACTCTAAAGGGCAAATTACCAGAATGGGTTAACCTGTTGAAAGAATAAATCCATTTACAGAATAAATGCTCTGCATCTGAAATGGAACTACAGATAGATAAATCTCTTCTGTGCACACCTATTAAAAGAATCATCTTTTCCTACATCCAGGTTCATGGCATCACAGTTTTGGTTTGATTAGATTTTTCATTTTTGTACCCATAGATGATGTGTTTTGTTTCAAGGAATAAGTATTTAAAGGGCCCTTAAAAGGGGGATATATAGTGCATTGAAGCCAAACAGCTCAAAGCAGTCTTTCTGGGCATAGTATTATCACTGACAACAAACAAGAGACCTTTGTGTCTCATCCATGCAGAGGAGTTTGCAGGCTTTTCTAAAATGAATTGCAGGTGTAATCTAAAATCTTACAGACTAAAATCAATAAATGGCTTTAGCTTTACTTCCTCCTCCCCCCACCTCTTTCTTTAGTCTGGCTAGTAGCATTGTTAAAGATTAGCCAAGAGGAGAGCTGTGCTCCCCTTTATAGTTGAATGGTGGATGAGAAATATGACAGTCAGGCTGGCTACTTGCTGGAAAGAAGGGGTAATCTGAGACAAGTCAGACCATTATAAAATTTAAATTTTATTTTTGTTTTATTGCACTTTAGATCATTTATTTAAGATAAAAACCCCAATGGCTACCCACTGGCAATCATGGGGTTTGTAGGATAGGCCTTCTAGGCTGTGCTGCCAGTGGCTGTTGCATAGCAACAGTAGAAACAATAGCAGGAGGTGCTGAGGGGGTGTATAGAGTGCCCTGATGGAGCTCAAGTACCCCAGGCACTTAGGCAGGGCATGACATGATAAGTGGCTGTTGATCCCTTTCCCTCTAGAAGCAATCTATTACTCCTTTGATTAAATCTCCTTTGTACTATGAAGTCCCCAAAGAGGAAAGAGTGACCAAACAAGAGGAAAAGTATTTAATAAGGTCAAGAAAGTTCCAAACTGAAAACAGTTCTCTTTGCAATGTAGTCAGTAAAAGAACAGACCCTCCCACCCATTTCATCCCCTTTCCATGCATATTATTCTGCAATGGTTATGGTAAAACACCTTAACTCAGCTCTGCGAAAGAATGAGGGAGAGGAAGAGACCACCTTCAGAGTGCAGCTGGAATTGGAAGCTGTCTGCCTCAGCCGTTAGAAATATGTGGAGAAATTACCTATCATTCCCTGTAGAGACATCCAGCAACCATCCCAACCCAGCTTTTCAGTTCGGTGATAATATGCTCCTATCAGTTTTAATAGCCCCATGCTGGATTCAGGAGGTATTATGGATTGTACAGCAAGCATATTGTCATTAAATTAAATTTTCAGAACATTCCCCAGCTCATCACAAATACCACAGAGAGTAATCATAATCGGTTCTCAACACATGTGTAATTGCCTTCAGCTGGCGTTTTTTACAGTTGACATTGTTCAGCAGTGATAAGGTGATTGGTGATTTGAATACACAGCTTGTTTCATAGCTGCCGTAATTGAAATATGGTATGTGTGAATGGAAGATTACATTAAGACCTAGGATAATCACCTGACATGAGAGTAATTGAGTCTACAATCTGCCACTGAGTCTCTCAGGGAGGGCTGAAATGAAAAGAAGCCATTAGTAGATTATACCACTGCTGGCTCTGCTTTGTGCTGGAGTGCCAGGCTGGCATTCCAGAACTGCGGGCTATGTGTGGATACTGTCTAGGGCACCATAAATGAAAGGAAAGAAAGGGGGAAACAAAATAGTTGAAAAGAAAAGTTGAACTTTTTTTCCCTCAGGGAAGAACAAGCCAGATTCTAGAACGAATACTTCTCACTGCCTTAAAAATATTTCTCTTATTTTCCCATTGATAGAGGTACAACATCTCTTTTTTTTCATTTTATTTTTATTTTATTTTATTGCATGGGGTAATGGAAAAGCTTTAAATGAATTACTCCTTGCGTTTTTTGACATAAATTATCAAATATTAAATTAATTACCAATTTATGGAGAATTTTATAGGGTGAAATCAATAGCCATTAAATAGGCTTCTGTATAATTATTCTAAAAAGCTATAGACTTGAATACATAGTGCTGATTCTTCGTACAGAATTTTCAGTCCAAGCTACAGAATTGAAAAGAGAATTATATCCCGGCCATAGAATTCTACTAGTTTGTTCTAAAGATTCAGTAGAAAGATTATTAGTGCTTATTAAACTGGAATTTTCCATAAGGTGGGTGCAAGTATTTTGATTATTGCAAAGAAGGAATTGCAATAAGGACAATTATAAGTGGGGGTAACCAAGAAAAGCATCCCATCCTGCCCTTTTAAAATAAATAAAATGGAGTGCTAGTAAATCTGAAACAAACTTTTTTTCTAGGTGTCCAGATTTAATGGGCAAAAGCATAATTGCTTTTTAAGGAGAATATTTTATTAGTCAAGGGCTGAGGTGCATAACCTTGTGATGGAAATACCCCATCTGTTAATGTTTTTTTTCCTACACCACACAAAATATTGCTTTGGATAAATTCAGGAAGGAATGTAATGTCAGAGTTTCCACAAATCTACTGTACATACAGATAAGTCCTGTACAGAGAAGGATTGCAAGCCCAATTGAGATAAACAAGTCAGAATTACTGTTAAGAGGCTGGTGCCCAGAGTGTTTAATGGCTTGAAAAGGTGACAGAGCATTTATGCAGCTACCCCTTCAAAAATTATCATTGAGCCAATGATAATCCAGTTATAATAATGAGTACTGAGTCGATTAAGCTTAGCATGCAGAGAACATGCTTTTTAATGTTAAATAACTCAGTCTCTTCATGTAAAAAAGGAAATGGAGACAGGTACTCATTAAAAAGCCTAAAAATAGTTGAAACCAGCATATTGTGGGGTTTGTTTGTTTTTTACAAAAACAAAATATCCAGGTAAAAGCCTATATTCAAAACTCTAGCCTGTTGTGAAATAGCACAGCTAAATTATAAGGCTTGATCTTGTAAGGTGCTGAATGTCTTCAATTCCCACATAACTTCAGGGTGCTCAGCAATTTTCAGGATCAGGTGTCAAAATGTAGTACTACTTTGAAAAGAGTCTGTGAAAATGGCTTTGGAAGATAGAGCTAGGTTCTCTTACATATCACTTATAAACAGAATTGTTAACCATACGTCAGTTGCAGAGACAAATTATGCCCTCTTTCACAGAAGGAGGGATATTATAGGGATATTTTCTAAAATTTTCCCACCATTACTATCAACATAGCCCTTTTTAACACTGTGTCAATTAAATATGCTCAGAGCAAGTCTAACTAACAGTGTTAAAGACACCAGTGGCTGTACAGATCTTGTTTAAACTAGGACTTCCATTGTTGCTTACACTAGTGCAGCAAAGGGAAGTTTTTAGACAATTTAGGCTTTTGTTATACCTATGCAATAATACCACTGCACAGGTGTAACAGGGTTCTGAATTCAACTTGCAGAATGTTCGTTAGCAGTGAGTATGCATAAAAAAAAACAGCTTGGCTCTCAGATCACAGGCTGAATCTCCAGGGTTAGCAATTTAAAAAAAAAAATAAAGATGTTTACTGTAAACTGTGCTAATTTGATCTGGACACCACTGATCCACAACAAACACAGAACTCCATAATGTATTTTTACAATCCCTTTTCAAGCATGCTTCAAGAATCTTATTCACATCTCACATATGCCAGATGCATTACCATTGACTAGAGCTGGCCAGGTATTTTTGATTAAATATCTTTTTTTGGTCCAGAAATCCTGATTTGTAGAAACTGAAACCCCAGAATAACCAATAGCATAGTTGTTATGGATGTGGGAGACCCAGGACCAAGTCCCTGCTCTGAACTAGGCACTGCAGGGACTTGAGCCTGAGTTTCCTACATTTCAGGTGAGTGCCCCTGCTCCTAGGCTATTGACTCTTCCGGGCATGGTCTCTCTCTCTTTTTTTTTTTTTTTTTCATGAACATTTTCAAAAGGTCTTGGGTTTGCTCTGATGTAGATCAGAAAGAAATCTCAAAACTTCTAAATGTATTGCAAAATGGAATTCTTGTTTTCCAGACACTCCTACCATTGACATGACTCCCAGTTCAAACCAAGATCCTGGATTCACTTGAATTTTAGCAGAAGATTGGCTAAAGTGGGAAAATTCTGTATGTGACACTGTTTAAGGGAAGTGACATAGTTTAAGGGGAGAGTTCTTCTCTTTACCAAAAGTGTATAGAGGGTCTCGGTTGCTTTTTATTCCACACCTGGCTCTTTAGGTGGCTGGCTAACTTGCTCCTCTCTCCCATTTCTTCAGAAGAGCATTTCATATGTCCCAAATATTAGGTGACTTCTCAGGGGAAGAGGCCCGTTTGCCTCTCTCCATTCTCCATCAGTACACCTTACAAATGCTTCACCAGATCGGGCTTCTGCTGACCCTTTAATGACTTGACAGAGCTCCAAGGTTAAGATACCACACAGGGCATCTTTATTCTCAAGCACTGCTGGGATTTAAGTTATCAAAAAGTCAGTAATAGGGGTGGAGCATTTGCAGATCCTGCATCTGAGGAAAAAAAGGATCCAGATTATTGGCCCTTGAAAAAAACAAGAGGAAGATAAAACAATGGGCCTACACCATAATACAGCTTCAGAGCATAGATGTGCACAATGACTATGGTGACCATACATCCAGTTTTGGCTGGGACAGTTCCTTTTTTAAGCCCTGTCCTGGCCATCCAACTTTTTTTTTTTTCAAAAGGAGGCATTTGTTTCATTTGCTCTTGCCGTCTTGATCGGTTGGCAAGAGTAAATGGGACAAATGCTCACTTTTGTCAAAAAGGGGAGGTGCAGGGGGAGTGGAGGGAGGCAGGGCTGGGAGGTCATTCCAGTAGACGGGGGGTGACAGGGCTCCAGCGATGGGTAGAGTTGCCCACTTTCTAATAGCAGAAAACTGCACACCCCTGCCTCGCCCCCTGCCCTGCCCCTTCTCTGAGGCCCCACCCCTGCTCATTCCATCCCTTCTCCCTCCATCACTCATTCTCCCACCCTCACTCAATTTCACCAGAGCAGGGGCTTGGGTGTGTGAGGGGTGAGGGCTCTGGCTGGGTGTCCAAGCTCTGGGGTCGGGCTGGGGATGAGAGGGTTGGGGTGCAGGAGAGGGCTCCAGCCTCAGGCAGGGGGTTGATACGGGAGTGAGGGGCTCCGGCTGGGGGTGTGGGCTCTGTGGTGGGGCAGGGGCTCAAGACTGGGACTGCGGGTTGGGGTGTCGGGAGGTTGCAGGGTGAAAGCTCCGGGTTGGAGTTTAGATGTGGGAGTAAACTCCAGACTGAGGCAGGGGGTTGGGATGCAGGGTCCTGGTGGTGCTTACTATGGCTCCCAGGTGCATGGGCATCCAGGGAGGCTCCACGCACTACCTTGCGTCTGCCAGTGTGGCCCCCACAGCTCCCATTGCTCATGGTTCCTGGTCAAGGGGAGCTGCAGAGCTTGCCCTCAGGGTGGGGCAGCCCGCGGAGCTTCCCTGGCTGCCCAGACATCTAGGGGCCACAGGAACCTGGCAGCCTCTTCCAGAAGCCATGTGGCACTAGGGCAGGGAGCCCCAAGCTCCCGCTGCACCACCAATCGGCAGTGCCAATTGAAGCCCCCAGGGTCCCTTTTCAACTGGGTGTTCCAGTTGAAAATTGGATGCCTGGCAACCTTAGTGATGGGCAACAATCTCCTGAGGATTCCCCTTAGAGTTCCAATAATGGGCAACAGTATTGAGCTGGGAAGGGGGCCTTGGGCAAGTGGCTGGGGGTGTCCCATTTTCTCTTTGTCAAATATGGTCATCCTAACAGTGGCTGAATCTCCTGCATGGGAGATAGAGAGATAAGTATTGTGGCATTCAAACATAGCCCCCATTTGGGCTGGTACAGACCCACACTAACTCACTGAACTCTCCTGGTGCCACTGTATCCCATGAGAGACGCAATGTTGTTCATGCTCTCCAAGGAAATACAGAGTGAGCTCCCCTTCTCCCCTAGCAAATACTGCTCTCGTTGACTCCTCCCCACTACCACCTTTGGGTAGCCAATGTTGATACAGCTCCAGGAAAGCACCAGTCAGTAGCAATTTATATACTTTCAGTTGTTCTTCTATGAAGTCTGAGAGAGGGCTCCTTGAACTTCTTTCCTTCATGTACCTGTACAGGCTGAGCAGGCTCTCAGTTTGGGTTCTAAAAATGGGGGAAGGTTTAGGAGTTGGAAGGTGGCTAGTATTTTGCCCAAACCAATTTTCTCATTTTTAATAAGAATGTGTAAGTGAGAAGGGGACTAGCTTTGTATGTTAGGAACTTCACGCATCATGAATGTGTCAGTCTCCATATCTCTGTATGAAAGGTATGGTTATAATGTATTAAATAAAGGCACGTTCCGTATATACGACGGTCACAAACAACTTGTTTGACTGTTTCAACAGTGTCAGCAATAGTGAAATCCTTTATTTTGTGGCTGAACCAAATGTTGTATGGATGTAATATAATCCATGAGTTCACGATTGAAAATAGAACCCTTTGTAGTATAAGCTCTATCAGAGAAGCAAAAGGTGCACCTTCCCTCTAGCTTAGTCAACCTGGAAGTCTCCCTTATATACATTGCAAATTTTAAGACAAGGCCTTTGCAACTTTACAATTTCAGCAGACAGTCACATCTTTGGTTTGTTTTACTATAAATTGCTGAAACAATGGAACTTAAAACCAATACAGTATTACTGTATCACACTGTCAATATCATTTATAACACAATTTTATACAAAGGCAGAAGTATCATAAAAAAAAGAAGTGAGTCCTATCAAGTGCCCTAAAATTCTTCATGTCGTAAATAAGTCAGATTTCTGAGAGGAAAGCAATAAAGTTCCAACAGATTCAATTTTTCCTACTAAATAATCACCCTGGCCTTTTCCAGTAACTTCAAGAACAGTTCCTGAAGAAGCAGACAAACTCAGTAAGGGGTGAATAAAGCACACCTACTTCTCAAGCTCGAAAAAATAATATAGAGGAGCAATCATGTTACTCAAACAAAAATGTTTGAGAGGTAACATGAAATATGAAGAAGTAGGTACTGAAGGAAGATAGATGCTGATCAAAATCAACAAGCAGAGTAGACAATTTAATATTCAACATATTCACTACAATAAAAGAAGCCCTAAATTGTTCAAGAAAACGTCACCAGAATTACTGGTGGAAAGAAACCAAAGTGTACAAGAGGTGGAGATTTTAAAGTAATCCCATTCTCCATGCTAAACCGATAAAGTATACAAGACAAACAGGAAATGACAAATAGCTTGTTTAACTCATTCAAATAGGTTTGGTCATCATTGACTTATGAAGGCTACTAAACAATTCATTGGAATAACACCAGGGATAAATTTGGCCACAGAAGAGAGATTATTAATCTATATGATCTGGAGTTCAATCCACATATTTAATCTTGGACATTTTCTTTATATCTCACCATTTTTTTCTGAATTAATCACTGCTACTATTGGGAGTATTGTCCTATATGACCACATTCCAGTCATGCTAGTTGTTTCACTAGATTAGGATTTACCTAGCTCCTCAAATTGATAAGTTAACACATTGCAGCATAAAAATGAAAAACACAGAAAAGAAGTACGCTACACTTTGGACTTAAATCAACAAGCCTTAGATAAGAACACAAGAATGGCCATACAGAGTCAGGCCAATGGTTCATCTAGCCCAGTATCCTGTCTTCAGACAGTGGCCAATGCCAGATGCTTAAAAGGGAATGAGCAGAATAGGGATATTGAGTGAACTATCCCTTGTCATCCTGTCCTAGCCTCTGGCAATCAGAAATTTATTGACACCCAGAGCATGGGGTTACATCCCTGACCATCTTAGCTAATAGCCATTGATGAACCTATCCTCCATTAATTTATCTAATTCCTTTTTGAACCCAGTTATAATTTTGGCCTTCATAATGTCCCCTGGTAACAAGTTCCACAGGTTGACTGTGCATTGTATGAAAAAAATACTTCCTTTAGTTTGTTTTCAACCTGCTGTCTGTTAATTTAATTAAGTGACCCCTGGTTCTGGTATTTATGTGAAGGGGTAAATAACACTTCCCTGTTCACTTTCTCCGCACATTCATGATTTTATTAACATCTATCATGCCTCCCCCCCCCTTAATTGTCTCTTTTTCTAAGATGTCTTTTATATCTCTCCTCATATGGAAGCTGTTCCATACACCTAATAACTTTTAAAGTAGCAGCCATGTTAGTCTGTATTCACAAAAAGAAAAGGAGTACTTGTGGCACCTTAAAGACTAACAAATTTGTTAGTCTCTAAGGTGCCACAAGTACTCCTTTTCTTTTTGCTAATAATTTTTGTTGCTCTTTTCTGTACTGTTTCCAATTTTAATGTATCTTTTTTGAGATGGGTTGACCAGAACGGCACACAGTATTCGAGATGTAGCCATAGCATGGATTTGTATAATGGCATTATGATATTTTCTTTCTGTTATCTATCCCTTTCCTAATGGTTCCTAACATTCTGTTTTTTGACTGGCACAGCACATTGAACAGATGTTTCAGAGAACTATCTATGATGATTCTAAGATCTCTTTTTTGAGAGGTAACAGCTAATTTAGACCCCACCACTGTGTCTGTACAGTGGGGATTATGTTTTCCAATGTGTTGCATTTATCAACATTGAATTTCATCTGCATTTTGTTGCCAGCGACCCAGCTTTGTGAGATCTCTTTGTAACTCTTCCCAGTCTGTTTTGGACTTACATATCTTGAATATTTTAATATCATCTGCAAACTTTGTCACAACACTGCTTGCCCCATTTTCCAGATCATTTATGAATATGTTGAACAGTGTTGGTTCCAGTACAGATCCTTGGGGTACTCTGCTATTTACCTTTTTCCACTGTGAAAACTGACCATTTATTCCTACCCTTTGTTTCCTATCTCTTAACCAGGTGCTGATCCATGAGAGGATCTTCCCTCTTATCCCATGATGGCTTACTTTGCTTCATATCCTTTGGTGAGGGACCTTGTTAAAAGCTTTCTGAAAGTCCATTAGTGAGGCAGAGATTCCTTTTCCAAAAGCCGTGTTGACTCTTCCCCAATATATTATGCTTATCTATGTTTCTGATAATTCTGTTCTTTACTGTAGTTTCAACCAATTTGCCTGGTACTGAAGTTAGGCTTACCAGCCTGTAATTGCCAGGATCGCTTCTGGAGCCTATTCAAAAAATCGGTGTGACATTAGCTATTTACCAGTCATCTGGTACAGAGGCTGAATTTAAGTGTTATGTTACATAGCACAGTAAGTAGATCCGCAATTTCATATTTGAGTTCCTGATGATTTATTATTTTTAATGTATCTGTTTGTTCCCAAACTTCCTCTACTGACACCTTAATCTGGGACAGATCTCAGATTTGTCATCTAAAAAGAATGGCTCATGCGTGGGAATCTCTCACATCCTCTGCAGAGAAGACCAATGCAAAGAATTCATTTAGCTTCTCTGCAACAGTCTTGTCTTCCTTGATTGCTCCTATAGCACCTTGATCATCCAGTGGCCCCACTAATTGTCTGGCAGGCTTCCTACTTCTGACGGTCCTTTAAAAAATTGCGGTTAATTATTATATTTTTGCTACTTGCTCTTCAAATTCCTTTTTGGTCTGCCTAATTACACTTTTTGCACTAGACTTGTCAGGGTTAATGTTCCTTTCTATTTTCCTCAGTAGGATTTGACTTCTAATTTTTAAAGATGTCTTTTTGTCTCTAACTACCTGTTTTACTCTGTTTAGCCATAGCGGCATTTTACCAGTCCTCTTACAGTTTTTATTTATTTGAGGTATACATATATAGTTTGAGCCTCTACTATGGTGTTTTTAAATCTTTAAACATTTCCATGCAGCTTGTAGGTATTTCACTCTTTTAACTGTTCCTTCTAATTTTCATTCAACTAACATCCTCATTTTTGTGTCATTTCCTTTTTGAATTTTCCCCTCTTTGAAGTTGAATGCTACGGTGGTGGGTTTCTTTGGTATCCCTTCCCCCACACCACAAGCATGTTAAATTTTATACATTATTGTTGCTATTACCAAGCTGTTCAACTATATTCATGTCTTGGACAAGATCCTGTGTGCTGCTTAGGACTAAATCAAGAATTGCCTCTCCCCTTGTCCACTGGTTACAGCTCAGGACCCTCAAATTAGATAAGCTGAATCAAGGTTCATCATCTCCAGCTGTGCTCTGAACTCCTTCCTCCTCCTCTGAGTTTCTGAAGGCTCTTCAATCTGCTGGTATGGCAGTCTTTTTCTAGGGTATTGTCCCTGAGTGGCCCTTCAGCAACTTGCTGGCAAGAGTTCCCTCCTCCAGGCCTGCTTACTCTTCTGGTAGCCACCCTACCCTCTACTTCCCAGTCCTTTTATGCAGTTGAGGCTGACAATCAGCAATGGCTAGCAGTGTCTGTGTCATGGTTGCTGGGCCATCATGACACCCCTTTAATAAATCTTCCCCTAAGGGATGTCTTTGTGTGAACCATGTGCGCCTCCGCACCTGTCAGCTTTTCTCCAGCCTTTAGTTTTAAAAACTCCTCTATGACCTTTTTAATTTTACATGCCTGCAGTCTGGTACAATTTTGATTTAGTGGAGCCCATCCTGCTTGTATAGGCTCCTTCATTCCTAAAAGGCTCCCCAGTACATAATAAACCTAAATTCCTCCTCTGAGCACCATTGTCTCGTCCATTCATTGAGATCCTGCAGTTATGCCTGTCTAACTGTCTCTATGCATGAAAATGGAAGCATTTGAGAGAAGCTACCATGGAGGTCCTGAACTTTAATCTCTTATCTATCAGCCTAAATTTGGATTCCGGGACCTCTGCCCTACCTTTCCCAATGTTATCAGTACTTACTACTTATATGTACCATGACCAACAACTCCTCTCCAGGACTTTACATAAGCCTGTCTAGATGTATTGAGAGGTCTTTGACCTTCATACCCAGCAGGCAATTCACAATGTGTTTCTCCTGACTATCACAAATCCAGCTATCTATATTTCTAATAATGAATCCCCATTACTGCTACCTGACTCTTCCTAATAACAAGGATTCCCTCCCTTGGAGAGGTATCTTCAATATAAGAAGATACCATGGCATCATCTGGAAGGAACATCTTAACTGGGATCATTTCCCTCTGTTCCAGCTTGATGTTCTCTTTCCTCGCGACTTTCATCCTCCTCAACAGTACAGAGGCTGTCAGCCTGGGGGTTGTCCCAGAAAGTTTAATCTCATGCCTTTATGTCTCCCTTAGCTCCTCCAGTTCAAGAGTCTGTACATGGTCTCTGAGGGCCATGAACTGCTTTTATCAAATGCATGCATATGCCACTTGCCCATAAGGCAGGTAATCATACATTCTGCATTCAGTACAATAAACTGGATAGCCCCCACTCTGCTGCTGAACTTCTCCCTGCATTAGTTTTACACTTGCAGGGTTTTGTGTGTGTGTGTGCATGCGTGTGTGTGTGTGTGGTGGGTTTTTTTTGGGCAGGGGGAACAGGTGGTGGTTATTGGCCCAAATCTAGAAAATTTCATTAGACATATTTGGCTCCCTGTGATGGTGTGTTTGCCCCACACTGGCTCATAAGGAGTTGGGGTTAGTATAGCCCTTGGGAGGCTGCACAGGAGGCATCCAATTAGAGAGGGGCTGCAAGAAGCAGCCAGTCAGGGCTGGGCAGGCCCATAGAAGAAGGGCTGCAGAAAAGAGCCGTTTCAGTTGCTTCCTGGAGTTCAAGGAGGGAGAACTGGTTGCCTTGCAGAAGGGAGAATGCTAGCACCTTGGACAGAGCAGTGCTAGGCAGGATCAGGGGAGTGTGAGTGAGCTCCTGGCTCACTGCGGAGACTGACATGCTAACGCCCAGAGATAAGGGCTGAGAAGGTGCGGGGAATTGGTCCAAGAAAGTAGACTGAGAGGTTGGAGGTGAGGCTGCCATCTATGGGGTCCCCGGGCTGGGACCTGGAGTAGTGGGCAGGGGCGGGCCTGGGTTCCCTCTCCCCCACCATTGGACTGCTGTACCTTCCCCCAAGATGGGGGAGCACAGAGTGCAACACAGGCAGAGGGCTATGTCATAAAGAGGGTGCCACAGTCCTTGGAGCAACATGGGTCCAAGAACAGAAGTGACAGCCAGCCAGACACCACTGAGAAGCGGCATACTGACCTATGGAGATGATCTGCAAGATGACCAACAGGGGCTGTTAGTGTGGTGAGTCGCACCCCGTCACACTCTCACATTATCTCTCTAAACTCCCATTTGCTGTTCTTGTTGACTAGCTCCTTTGATTGCTTAGGAGCTGATTTTTTAAACCCCACCCCTGTTGTCTTTCAGTTAGCCCCTCTCCCTTGTCAAGGAATCCTAAAGGAACTAGGGATCAAACGGATGGCGGGCTAGAGCCTCATTAGGAAGCTTTCAGCCTTGCCTAACAAGCTGCTAGGCTCAGCACTCAGCCCCCCAAACAAACCACACTATAAAGTCAATCAAGCAGACATACGGCAAGCAAGCGCCCAACAAAAAACTAACAGACAACAAACTCATCACCAGGGTCACATAGTCACTTCTCCTTCACCTGGAGAATTCTCACTCAAAACTCCTGTTTGCTGCTCTGTTCACTACCTCCTAATGCACCTTTCTTCAAATGCACCGAGGCCATATTATGGAGAAATATTGAGGACCAAATTTTCAAAGCAGCCTCCACACAGCCCTGGAATTTGTAGGTGCAGTTTAAGAGCTCAAGTTTTAGGGTACACACACAATTACATTTTTGATTAGTAAATGGCATTTTCTCATGCCAAATGAATGGTTGTCTATCCATTTGGGATGTACAAACTCCCCACGTGCATGCACAAATATCGATTGTTGTGTGCCCTGAACCTTAAATATGTAAAATTATGAGTGAACATTCAGTGCATGATTCTAAAAAGTGTAACTTGTAGAACATGCATAAGGGGAGGAGGGGATAATAGTTTTTATTTCACAGGTGAAAAAAAAAGGACAAACCAAAACGTTTCATCACCTGAACAAAAAATAAAAATATCTAAAAATAAGTCACGAAAAGGAAACTCCAAATTAATTGAGCAGGTGTCAATTCAAAAGAAGCTCAAACTGATCTTTACCAGCTGAAACAAAAAATATTCAAATCAGGAGAGAAAGTAGCATACAGATTGAAGAAGGCATGTCTAGATAGGGACAAAGTTATTTGTTTGCCACTGCTCCAACTGTACAGTACTATGAACATTCACAATGTTACATAAATAACAATTAGTTTAATAAGAATATCATGATTCATTTGTATTACAACAGGCACTTCAACTAAAATTTGAACAACCAATTCTAACAGACTTTTCTCCAATGAGGCAATCTTAGATCCCATGACCAAGGTTGGGTCCTAAGAATGATGTGTTCTGCTAGAAGATTAATACCCACTATTTGAAAAACTAGAACTTAGTAATGAATATTAACCAATGGAACAAATGCTCATTAGAGTTTGCAGATATGAAAATTTTTCTTAGGCCCATCTCAATAAGTTATCTATACTGCATACGAGTAAACACTGAAAACATTTATTGAAGTATACATGAATTAAAACCAATAAAAATCATGATATCTTTGTCGAGTTTTTGGTTTGAGGCTTTGAATGTAAGTACCAGCAAATTCCAAACCCCACAATGTCATTAAGGTGTGTCTACACTTTGCCCTTCCTTCTGTGTGGTTTAGTGCATATATACGTATAGTCCCCCTAACACAGGTATAAATTGCTGTGGAGACAGTGAGGCACAATTTAGGCAAGTAAAGACACATTTGAAGTGTGTTGGTATGTATCTGAGTACATAGCCTATATGGCTCTCTATTCATCAAAGTCATGCCTCCCCATCTACCCTATTGTTTTCAGAAATGCAGTGTCAGTTGCCTCCCTGCTGCTGGAAATTTTCCCCACTGTAGGAAAAATCGTTGAAAGCGGTACTGGCATGGGGGAGGCAACTGGGAAAGACTCTGCCAGCTCCCTGTTGCTGGAGCCTTTCCCCACATCAGGCAAAGACTCTTGACAGTGGAGAAAGGCTTTGGTAGGTGACAGGCAGAGCCTTTCCCCTCTGCTAGAGCCTTTCACTGACACAAGTAGCTGCATACCACAATGTGGACACGGTGTGCTTTTCACTGCAGTGTGTAGCTACATGTACACTACACATTGCCACTGGTGGTATGTAGTATAGATGTAGCCAAATACTCTGGTTAAGGAAAGCAGTTCATGTGCCCAGATATCACTCATTTCCACAGGTAATCAGCATTATTTTCTATTACCTTGTATGCCAGGTATTGTCAAATAGTATGTTATGTTGTTTTGAGTTATCTTGTTTAAAATGTTTATATAACTCATAATTTAATTTATATTTATTACATACAAACAATATAATTAAAGCAGTTTCTGAATGGGACACGATCCAATTAATCATGTGCCCTGTGACTTTTTTCAACTCAAAGTGGTGACTATGATATGTGAAGCTTGACTTCCAAACCTAAGATCCTCCAACCTGGGAAGAAATTAACAAAGGAATAGTTGTAAGAAAGAGAACAATATTCCCTCCTATACTCTGCAAGTTACAATGTACTGTAGACTAGATAATGACATTCTACTCATCCAATGTCAATTTCAGTAAATTATTTGTACTTAAAGTACTTCTAAAAACCAGCACTCCAAACTGGTTCCTCTGAACTTGAGAAGTTCTGACAGATTCACGTTTTCAGCTGAACCCCTACTACTTGCAGTTCTGATCAGTTCAAACACTTAACAGTTTGCCCGCCTTAGAAACAGATGTCATTACTCTGCCAGCATATTAGCTTTAATCCTTACCATTAAACAAGGTGTACTTATTCTTACTCAATGTTAGATATAATGCCTATCCTTAAATAAAAAGAGCCTTACAATTCCAAAATGCCCCAAAGTTACTCTCTAGAGACAAGGCTGTTGATGACTTATCCTAGATCAATCATCATTGAAGGTCGCCTGTCCTATTTGGCAATATTTGCTCAGTAACTAATAAAGATCAGCCTGCAGTTATTTATATTAGGTTATCATCTCTCCAGGGTGAAGCTTAATCCATTTTGCAATGTTTTTCCCAACAAGACAACATGAGTTTCTCTGTCTGAAAATGAATTAAGTGTGTGGTTTCTAAATATGGGATGTGACATTGTTCTTGTTACAAAAAGCAATTTATTCCCCAAAAGGCTTACACTTCAAAGGTTATATAAAAAGGTTCAAATATCAGTACTATCCATTTTTCAATTACTGGGCTTCCTAACGCCACTAGCTTTTGTACAGATAAGCAGTGGTATCAGTTTTCTTATTCAACATCTCATAGGTTTCCAATTCGCATCCCAGAGAAAGCAAATTTATTGTAATACATTTAGCTGCTTTTGAAGCAGTAGTATACAGATTGTTTCCTACAAGACTACAGGACTTATCAAATAGTATCTTAAAGGGATATTTATGAAGTGTTAGATACCAATGATTATCATTATTGATATAGTTTAGAAAGTCTGACTATGGACAGACTCAATCAATTTAAAATATGGCAAAGTTAAAAAGGAAAACAAATTTCATCTTCTTATGAAAATGTAAGTTCTTTGTGAAAGAAAAACTCAGCCAGTCATCCATACAAACCCCCCCCCCTTTTTTGTAGTTCTATCAAAGAGAAAAATGAGCAATAGTACCATAATAATGTCTTTAGCATAAAATGCTATGGCTTGTATGCAAAATTCAAATAATAAACAACAACCCTCTTCTTCTACCCTGCGGACATTATTACGATACTAATGATAGTACTGAATTGCCCCTTGGTTTAAACATTCTCTCTAATCAATATGTAACATCAGCAAAGTATAATACATAGTAGAATGTGCTGAAATGTTTATTCTTTACAAACCAAATAAAATGAAATCCCTTTCATTGACATTAGTGTGAGTAGCAGATGAGTAACATTGATGATCATTGCCATACTTTCATAGAAATCATCATTTCAGCTGGGAAGTCTTCCAAAGCTATAGCTCAGACTAAGTGAGTCACAGCAACAAGTCCAGTGTGTATTATTGTCAGAAATTTCTTTTAAAAATCATGCTTTAATAAGTCCAAATGGAGCATTTTAAACAGTTGGGATATATGTTTTTAACTCAGTATATTGAATGATGGAGTCCTGAAGTCCTTAGCCAGCAAAAACACTCATCTGAGTCTTTTTAAGAAATTTACCCTTTGGATATAATAGTTTTCACTGACCATACACTCAGGATTCTGATGAGAATTGTAGTAAGAAATCAGACACATTGAACTGGATTACTTCCAGTTATTTTTTTTTCTTCTTCTTCATTTTTTGCCAAACTCTGCACTTCCAGATTCCAAATGGGTCAAAACCTAGAAGTGATAAAACAATGCAAGAAAGCCTGACCAGCCCAGTTTTGAAACCCCGGCGGGAGGCTTAGCTAGGGAGAAAAGTAAAATGTTCCCACCAAAACTGAAGTTAATCAGCAAGCTGCCTGTGAAATAAAACATATTTTTAAAAGTTGGGATCACCACAGTTAGAAACTTCGAACCTTCCTTTTTTTAATCAGAACCTGGCTTCAGAACAGAAAGTTGAAAACAATTAAATTTGTTGGGTTAGTAGACGTCTTCTTACTCTTGCTGTCCCTCCCCAAACTTCCCATTAGCTCCTTTACCCCCATTCTGCAAATCTCATGCTTGCTTCCTGCAGGCCACAATAGGTCCACAAGTGGAAAGGGAAGTACGAGGGCTGGGGAAAGTATCTAGATTGCGAACAATGGAGAAGAGAGATGTGTGGGGCAGCAGAAAAGGAGCCAGTATAGACAGGGGCATATAGGCGAGAGTGGAGCAGGGGAGCGTGGGGTGGCAGTAGAGGAAAGGGTAGTAAAGAAGGCTGGATAAGGAGCAGCACAATAGGAAGTATTCCACCTGTCCTGAAGACCATAACAGGGATGGTTCTGTCTGTTTTGTGAACCTCAGGAGAATCATCAGGCCCCTCCTCATTGCTACCACCAGCCTGAGAGTATGCTGATACAGGGCCCCTTACATCTCTTTCACGCTTTAGTTACCTCTGTGGGAGCCTACACAGCCACCGCCAAGAACCCTGTTAAGCTCAGTATATCATGACAAGTCTAAATAATATCACAGTCCCAATGATGAGCCTCAGTAGACTTGGCAAGTGGCTGATGATCCTACTTTGGCTCGTCAAGGACAAACCAGCTCCCAAAGCATGTGCAGGAAAGGGGCATGTGGCTGGTGATTACAATAGCTCTGGGCAAACTAGCAAGTATTAGCCAGCACTCTCCCTTGCTGTCTGATCCCCAGCCTTACCTAACTTAACAGTTACATGGCACGAGAACCTGCTAACATGTGAGACAGTGAAAAATGTAAGGATTTACCTTTTTCAGGGCTAAATTAAGTGCCTACTTGAAAGCATTAAATTTATTGACTTTTCCTCATTTAAAATGTTTGCAGGTATTCTTAGCTGCTACTTTCAGACACCAGGAAAGGGCATAATTACTGAGTAACATGTGCATGTAGAAGGTCACGGAATTAGGCTTTGTATTGCTTATGTTTTATATCTGTGGGAAAAACAAGAATCTCAGCGGGTACTTGAGACTTTATCTTAATTAATATCTCATATACAGGTCTCACCTTAAGATCAATCCCATTGCAAAGGATTCAATTATTTATTTGCAACATTTTGCTACAATAGCCTCTGAGGCACTTTTATTGCTGTTGTGTGGAATCATATAATCAATAATTATCATTACAATAATATTATTTATACTGTACATCTTTATAAATACTAAGTTTCACTACATTGTGTGTAGGAGACTTAGTGATGAGGCTAGTATTAGATATTTCATAAATGCTTGAATTAGTCTTCTTTGTTCTACTACTAATGTTGTTAGTAAGACAAATACACTAGCCTAAATTAGTTATTTCCTTTCCTCCATTGATAATTAGCACTAGAGGGGATGGGTATGAGTTACCTGTTAACTCCAATTGCTATGTTTAGCAGTGCACCCAGAAAAAAATACATTATCAGTCACAGTAAAAATCTGCTTCTTTTCTCATGTTTATTTTAAGAACTTATCAGTGAAAGGAAACTTCCAACTGTGTCATACTATCACACCACACTTTTCAAGCTGATGTTTATGTTGTATATTGAGCCAGTACCGGCATTACAGTTTGATGGCGTTCGTTTCTTCTGACTAGACCGGGCACAAAAGAATTTACCATGATGATCTTGGGCTCTCTGGAGAGAATCTGTATTTATATAAATAGTTTTAGCATTTGCATTTTCAAATTAGGCTATATTTTGATACACTGGCTTGAGTGGAGTCAGGAAATAATTTGACCCCAATATTTAGACATTGGAATTTTATCTTAGCATAAAACTTTACAAGAAAGCAAAGAACTCTATTTGTTACCTTCACAAGTAAACTATTTATATATAGTTATATAAAAAAACTTAATTCTGTGTTATGATAGTAACGGATAAAAGCTAAAAGTAGCTATACTATACTACTAAAAGGAGTATACTATGAAAAGGAGTATAAATAATGTAGTCATAAATGCTAGTCATTATATTTAGATTGTTTATACAAACTATTTACCTATTAAAGTAAGAAAAATGGTTTACAATTGTAGTTCAGTTATTGAGCTGTATTTCAATGTAAAGCATAACACACTGCAAATCGTTAGAAAAAATGAACATTTAACCACACACACACAAAATAACCAAGGAATATACCTCAGAATGAATGAAACACAACATATCTGGTTAAATATCTGCTTATAGACAATGTGGATACCTTTGCTGATTCCCACCTCTTGTCCCCCAGGTGGTAAATGATATCTACTATAAGAGTTAAGGTACATGGATCCCAACTTCGGACATCAGAAGTGCCAGACATCATGAGTCCAGTGAAATCTATAGGCACCAAGGTGACACAGCAGGGTCAAAGCCCCTGTCATTTCCACCCCCATCCAATACGCCTACACACACTGCATTTATTAGCATTAGAATCAGAGTAATGAGTTGTTTGTTTTACATATACAGTAACACTGTTTATTACTCTAACATTATTCACAATGGAACACTCTATTGTATATAAAAAACTCAATCCATTAACACAGAAAAAACAAGAGAGTTAATCATAAATAATGTTGTTACAACAAACCCAGTATAATAATAATTTACCACATATTCTTAAATGCTATCTAAAATGCACAGCATTTAATCTACTTGGGGTGTGGCGGGGGAGGAACCCTCTTGATATACAATAGCATATGTTGACATAATATACTTTGTAGATGGGCAAATTTCACCCACAATACATATAGCTAGTTTGTTACATTACATAATAAGTACACATGGAAGAACGAGTGAATACTCAAGAATTTTCAACAAAGTACTAGGTAGTTCACTTCCATATTAATTTGGTTCTGCTCTGAAAAGTGGCTGTATAAAAATGGCATATTCTTAGTCAACAGATCTGCTTCCTGTATTCAGAGTCATTTCTGCTAGTGCCAGTAAGAAAAATTAGTTTTTACAGCATTTGACTCCTCTTTAAAACTACCGAACCACCATAGCTAAGTGAAAGTCAGCTGGATTCTATTCCTCCTTGTTCATTATCAACAAACTTGTTTCCTGTGTTCCAATCAATTATATCTTGAAGGCAATTCAGGCTGCACAAGTGTAACTCAGGGGTTTGTACAGATGGAACGGAAGTCCTAATTTGGCCTCTAGAAGCTTTATTGCTAGTGATTGAAGCACAAATATGAAAGAACTCATCTCAGACCCCACGTTGAGTTTTCAGGGCTAATGGTCAGAAAATATATCTCTGTACTTGTAAACTAAGCATATATGATTGGTAAATTCTTGATAGATAAACATGGAATTCCAGGATGCCATTTTTACAGTCACTTTTCAGAGTAGAACTGTATTCAAGATTTCCATTTCCATTAAGCCTTTGAATCTTTGAGCCCTTTAGAATCCTCTGTGACCATTTTGTAGTTATGGAAGTTGTAGATCCAAGTTATTGGTTCTGGACCCAACCTTCAGACCATTTACACATGGGTTCAAAGGTCTAGTGGAGCAACAAAGCATGTGTGCTATGACTGGGGTGAAATGAGAAAAAAAACCTATGAAAGAGAAGTCTCCTCATCTACAGAAGGACTTTGTGAATATCTCTACCTTGCATTGGGAAGGGGAGGAAAGGATTTGGCCAAATTCTATTCTTTTAATAAAATCAATTTCTTAACTTTTTTGGAGTTACTATTGTTTTAAACTAATGTAAATGAGAGCAGGATTTGGCCTTATGTGCTGGCCACTACATAATAGTATAGTCAAGTGGGTCCTCACACAGTGAAATGGAGCACTGATGTCCCCATAAGCTTGCAAAACAAGGTTTATGTGAGACTTAAGTGGTTCATAAGGCTCTCTGCAAAAAGGTGCATTTCAACCATGTCTATTTAGCTAAAACCTTGCATGGGGAATACAAAAGCAAGCTGTATCTACTACTTCGCAGACCCACCAACAGCAACCACAGTCATTCTTTGCTATTAATGTATTGGTTTTTTTTAAATTATTGTTAATTCATTGTTATTTGTATATTTTATTATGATATATGCTCAAAAGCCTCAAGCAAATATATAAATAAATCACCTGGCCCTTCCCCCAGTTGATTGCAATCTAGTGATGTAGTGAATAAGAGTGCAATCAGTGTGGGATGAGGTCACAAAGGAAATGGATTATGGTAAATAAATCACAGGATTACTCAGTTTTATTGCATTTCTTGATACTTTTGTTAAACTTACTTCCCCTCCCCTCCCCCGCTTGCTGTGTATTAGTGCTTTTACATGTAAGGAAATCCCTTTAACTCCAGCTTCACTCACTGTTTCAGGACTTGGCCTTGTGTGAGTGCCTAATGCATACATCGTACATAATAAAGAAATCAGAGCTAGCCCATGCTCCACTTTATACATAAAAGCTCCATTACTAACTGTAGGTGGTAGTGTCTTGTTTCAATATTTGACTTTCAATATTTTGATTGACTAATTATAGCAGGGATTCCCCCCCCCCTTAGGAAATATTATGGTGTACTTAGACTGTCAGTTTCATTTTCCAGTTTTAGCAAAGCCATAAAGGATTTGGATGCAAATACTAGTATACTCTTGTGAAGTCTGAAATATAGTAGATGAAATAGCTGGAAAATAAGCAACATAAAACACTTCTAGCCAAATCTGCTGGGTGTTTTTTTAAAAAATATATTTCACAAGCATTGTTTTTCTTTTTCTTTTTCTTTTTCTTCTCCTTAAGTGGTGACAGTGAGAGAGGAAAAATTTTGGTCACAGTGACTGAGAAGGAATGTATAAATCTTCATCTCCCAAAATGGAGAAAAGGAATTGAAAGAAGGAAAGAAAACCAGTCACAGGAGGAAGGAAAATATTCAAAACTACCCAATGCTATCACCACGGCCTGGAAATGTGGAAGACACAAGAGAAGAAATAGCAGCAGCAGCAGCAGCAGATCTTCTTCCTGGCAAGTATTTGAACTATGTGAAGAACAAAGACCAAGACCATTGACTCATAATATCCATCATCTCTTACCCCCAGAACTAAGTATTTCCACACAGTGAGCTGGCAAAGGGATAAAACTAAATAGCAACAGCAGAAGGACTATATGGCTGGTATAATTGTGTCATTAGATATCTGGGTTTTTGTCTTCCCCTAGCTATTGCAAAGAGATTTTGGCTCGAGTAAGATGATGCTATTCCAACTTCAATGACCACACAAACCAGTCTGTGGTTGCCTGAATGGTGCTTCTTTGTATTGTAATGTTTTGGTCTAGATCGTACAGCATTCTTGCTCAGTCATTAAGGGACAAACATGAAGCCACTCCACCGCTACATAAAGACCTCTTATGATAATAGAATCAGTGCTACCTGCTTTTTGGTGAGTGCAGAAATAGCTTGCCCCTTTTCTCCACTTCTCCCAAGGAGCAAGCCAGCAAAAACAGTGCAAGGATGGAGAGGAGCCAGCACATGGGGAGAAGCACACTGTTCTAGTCTAATGGAGCAAAAAGTGCAGCTCCTAATGCATGGCGATGAACAGTCTCTTCAGTGGTCATCCTAGGGCTACACAGCTCCAGACCTCCACCTATTCAGGGCTGTTTCTGAAAATCCACAGTCCTTCATATATTGCACTCACTGATGCATTTAGACTGTAAGCGCTGCTAGTCAATAATTCTATTCTGACGTGTTGACCAATTGTAAAGTGGGGTGGACATGTAACTGAACTACTTTACAATATATACATCAAAATACTATTAGTTGTTCCCAAGTCATCTCTTCTCTATCCTCCCTCCATTAGAAAAATGGTTAAATGCACATTCATTATTTTTCAGTTTAACTTTGTTCCTGCAAATAACAGGAAAATCCTCTTCTTTGTATAGAAAATATTCTTGTAAATTAACTTTTATAATAATTATCAATCATTTGTGTTTTGTTTAGAAAGTAGTGAGTAGAGGTACAGTAATAACAGCTGATTATGAACAAACAATTCTAGTCGACATACTGGATGTGTAGATAGTAGGAAATATCTGGCATTAAAGGAACAGGCCAGGTGAACATATAGCACTATGACTATACAGGAGATCCCCCAAAATCTGATGTAGGACACTCCACCACCTCCTCTACCAACAACATTCCCTGCCCCGGTGTAAGAAAGGGGAAGGAAAGCTAGTGTGAGAATAGCCTCCCCAATTTCCTGATATTCTGCCCCTATTCAGCTGGCTCTCTGCAAGTCCCCCTCTAACCTCCACTTACCACAGAGCACAGGCAGGGTGGAAGATTAAGCCCTCTATATCATACTTTGTATGTATAAGGTTCTTTTTCCAAAGAAATCTCAAAGTACTTCACTCATTATTGTAAGCAATATTTCCCCCATTGTTTTTAATCCAGATTGGTTAACTGAGGCAGAGGTTAAACTGTAAATACAAGGATATTCTGGGATTATATTCACAGCTCTACCAAAGTTTCCAGAATCCTTGTCCTGCCCTCAGCATATAAGGCCCCAATCCTGCAACTGGTTGCACATGATAGACTCCTACCATTGAAGTCAATGGGGTTGTGCACAGGCATAGAGATCACCTCTGTTGAGTCAATAGTAGCACCTTAAATACCAGCTGCTTTTATAGGCTAGCTGTACATTTTGGAAATATTATTTTATAGAATTGCATATAATTTTCTATTGGTATGGATATGTGGTTTTGGGAAATACCACACAATTTAGGAACATTTCCTTTTTGGCTGTATGAATTTTTGTGAAAGGAAAATGAGAAGTTCTTTCTTATCCTCGTGAATTTATGTGGGTGAATGTCCATTTCTAAAAGAAGAGTGATACAAAGCACAGTAGTTAAAGTAACCATATCATGTTATATTCAATTTCTTCCTCTACACATCAACACCAAAAGTGTGGGACACTTAAGTACCCAGTGATAGTACTAGGCACAAACAGAAACAGCTGTGGCAGAAGATAAAGAACAAAGCCATCTAACAATTTTTCTAACTTCAAAGATGACCTGATCAAGGAAGTAATTGCAGTCACAAAATTATTTACTGGATTTTTCAATGAATGTAACAGTAGTAAATAATGAAGGGACAGTAAGAGCCAGATTTTTATCTTCAATTCATAGTGAACGTTAAAGTACGTATTTAAAAATCTGCTGCTATCTAGTGATTTTTGCAATGTATCTGAAGTTAAAATCCAGTCCAAATTTTCAAATTATTTAGTGATTCTAAAAACACATAGGAAATCTAAGGGCCAAATTCTTCTCTCGTTTAATCCATATTTACACTGGTACTACTCCATTGATTTCAGTGGAGTGAGTGCAAATTTATATGTATATATTAGAACAGAATTTGGTTATTTTATATTTTGATCTTGAGTTTAGTCTTGTAAGATCCAGATTCTATTTTCATGAGTATCCTTCTGGAGCACAGAAGTGTTACTAAGCATACTTCAAGCCAAAACAAATATAATTTACAACATTCAGTCTAAAAAGGCAGATAAAAGATTTAATACATCAATAGTCTGATTCAGTATGACACGTCCTATGTTCCATTGAATAATCACAATTTCAGTTGTTTCACATTTACCAGGCTTTGAAAACTTCAAGAGACCAAATATTTCTTGAATTAGGCAGTAGGTGCTATCATTCCATTCCAGGCAAAAATGTCCATGATTCAAAATGTCAATGGCACTCTCCCCTCTGGAGGGGAAGTATTACTGAATGTGCAGAGCAGGTAATTAGCATGGCTTCCTAACTGAGCAGAGCCCAAGGATACCTGAGAGCACTCATGCATCTTGAGGCATACGCTCTAAAACTCCTCAACCCATAGTACTGTGACTGGCTGACTGGTACTGGGGTCATTAGTCAGAGAATCATAGAAATTTAGGGCTGGAAGGGAACTCAAGAGGTCATCAAGTACTGCCTCCTGCACTGAGGCAGGACCAAGTAAACCTAGACCATGCCTGACAGGTATTTGTCTGACCTGCTTGCAAAAACCTCCAATATCAGGGATTCCATAACTTCCCTTCCCTATTCCAGAGCTTGGTTACCTTTATAGGTAGAAAACTTTTCCTAATATCTAACCTAAATCTCCCTTGCTGCAGATTAAGCCCATTACTTCTTGTTCTACCTTCAGCAGACATGGAGAACAATTGATCACTGTCCTCTTTTAATGTCCCTTAGCATATTTGAATACTGTTATCACATTCCCCTCCTCCATCTTCTTTTCTCAATGCTTAATAGCTCTTGTTTTTTAAACTTTTCCTCATAAATCAGGTTTTCTGAACCATTTATCATTTTTGTTGTTCTCGTTTGGACTGTCTCTCCATTTTGTCCACATCTTTCCTAAAGAGAAGCACCCTGAATTGATCCCCCTAGGAGCTCAAACCACATAGTGGTGTTTATGTAGTCTTCACTGGGCTTTGGAGCAGGGTGGCATTGGCTTGGCTCCCATCCCGCAAGTTTCTGCACCCTCTGAGGAAGATTACCATTTGTACCATGTTATGGTTTTTGTTTTAGTGGAAATTATGAGTTTATTCCAGGTCTTTGGAGCTACAACCCCAACAATCTGCCTCCTGTAATTAACATTAACAGACTGGATTGTGTGAAGAGCTTATTTGCTGTTTGCCTTGGTAGAAAGTGAATATAAATACACAGATGCCAAATTATGAACATGTTTATACAATAAAGTACACCAGTCTCACTGCCTTCACTCAGAGAAATGGGCCAATTAAGATGATTGTAACTTTGCCATTTTCATTTTCTATTAAGTGCTTGCTCCAAGTCTATGAACTGCAGTCTTTGCAAAAAGAGTCTGTCCTCGAGTTTTTACATGTTTCTTAAATTATTTTTCTGAACCTGTAATCTAGTATTGGAAAGAATTGAAGGGATGTGAATTAAAATAAAAAAGAAGAAAAAAACAGTGATCCAGCAGATAAGTTTAAAAAAAAGTTTGTGCTAATGATGGAGAAGGAAAATAAGAAAAAACAGTAATAAAATATGATATTTCCACATAAACAGAGTTTACCCAAGGTCAGAAATATCAATATCAAATAAATGTAAATGAAAAGAGAGATACTGTTTAGATGTAAACATTTTAAAAAACTAAAAGAAAACAATCAGGAATGTAATGAAAAGAATTATGTACTAGACTTTCAAAGGCAGATAAAGAACAAGTGAAAAGAGCAAAAACAAAACAAAACAAAAAACTAGGGAGGAAAAAACTCTAAATATAAACAGGCAAGAACTAAAAAGAGAGTGAAATACAATACTACAAAAGAACAATGAAACTGTAATTGATGACAACTTGAAATTCATAAGAATGAAAAGAATTAAAATAAGAAAGGGTAGGAGGACAAACATTTCGCTTGAGATGACAAAGGAACAAGCTGGATTTAGAGGCAAAGCTAGCCTCTTACGCCTGTCCATGACTGCAGTGTTCACCATACTAGGTGACGACAATTACACTGTGCAAGTTGAGAGTGGAGGGGTACAGAGATGGAGGACTGTACGTATGATTTGTTCCCTCTTCTTAGCAAATCCCAGCTTTTCAGGGAGTCTGACTGTGAGCAAGACTGAACAGGGCAGGCAACCATGATGCCCTCTTCACATAATGGGAGTCCACTGGAGACACAGAGAACTATGTCAGCTATCGGGCTGAGGAAGCCTTTCATGGAACAGTGTAGCAGCCTGGGAAAAATGGTTCCTTCCCTTCCTCAATCTATCCATTGGAGAAATCTAGACCACAGCCTGCCTTTGTCCAGGACCTTTCAATTGTTCTGGGCTTAGGACAATGCTTTGGGGTTTGGATTTTTAACACGCTGAGCAGAGTAATTTAAATTTTTTTAAAAACCTTCATTTAAATATTATTTCTTTAAAAAATAATACTAAATAAAATAAAGAACTTTTATTACATTCAGATCCCATCTACCCTTCCACATTCCCCTTCCTTTTTAAATTATAAATCTCATTTAGGGTCCCTTAAGCCATTTGTCATTAATCTAATTTTCACACTCTGAATTGTATTTGCTAGGGAAAGCTATGCATGTAATTTTGTCCATTCTGGAATTATAGACTCCACTCAAACTCCGCATAAAGCTCCCACTCCATAATCACATCATTTGCTGCTGTCCAGCACCCTCTGGCTCAGCTCTTAAAAGTTAAGTAAAGTTCTGGTCATTTCTTGAACAGACACACTCAAAAGAAGATTAGGTGCCTCAGGAAGTGATATGAGTGGTACAGCAGGAGGCCTATTCCCTCAAAGTCTTGATCCCACAAGCACTGCACACATGCTGCAATTCACTACCATGAGTAGTCCTGTCAGAACTACTGATAGTAGTCAAGTTAAGCATGTGCACAAGTGTTTGCAGGATCAGTGCTTATGTCAGTACTGAACCACCACACCAGCATAGCATCAAACACCAGAGGGGTGCTCATGGTGGAGTCTTTTTTTTTTTAAATGAAAAGCTAAAGCCTTCTCTACTGGTCATTAAAGATTCAATGACCATTTTTAAAAGAGTAGTTGGGTTTGTAAAAAGTCTTAATGAAAACCAATATGGTCCTGACTTGGATATAGAAGTAAGCTTTGGAACTAGTTCTAGCCACTAGAACTAGATCTAGTGGTTAGAACTAACATATATCAATACTTATTGTGTCAAGACTTGACGTAAGGCAGGTAAACAATTCACAATAAAGAAGTTATAGATTCATAGATATTAAGGTCAGAAGGGACCATTATGATCACCTAGTCTGACCTCCTGCACAACGCAGGCCACAGAATCTCACCCACTCACTCCTGCGAAAAACCTCTCACCTATGTCTGAGCTATTGAAGTCCTCAAATCATGGTTTAAAGACTTCAAGAAGCAGAAAATTCTCCAGCAAGTGACCCATGCCCCATGCTACAGAGGAAGGCAAAAAACCTCCAGGGCCTCTTCCAATCTGCTCTGGAGGAAAATTCCTTCCCGACCCCAAATATGGCGATCAGCTAAATCCTGAGCTTATGGGCAAAATTCACCAGCCAGATACCCCGGAAAGAATTATCTGTAGTAACTCAGATGCCAACCCATCTAACATCCCATCACAGGCCATTGGTCCTATTTACCAGGAATATTTAAAGATCAATTAATTGCCAAAATCATGTTATCAAGTTGTGTGGTGAGACCACCTTCTGGGGCTTAGTATTTCAGTGATGGCTTGGAGAAAAATCTGAGATTTGGGAACAAATGGGGGGACAATGAAGGAAAGTAACGGCAACTTGAGGATAAAGGAAGGGTTGTAGGAGCAGGGAGAGAGTTCCTGTAATTTCTGCATGGTTCACACAATCAGTAACACAGTGATAAGCCAGTTATTTTGTTATTGCAGTGTCACACTGTGTCCAGCATCTGTCTAAAGTCATAATTTTGGGGGATGCCATTACCACATTAGAATGATATGCTGTATAAGAGGGTAAAAGGTGGGGTGGCCGTAGATAAAGTTGTGTATTTTTTTTTACTTATGCTATTCTACTAGAAACTGTTATATGATTAACTGTATTACTCATCCTACTTAAAGATGCTGTTGCTGAACTTGCTGGAAATGAATGTTTTTACATTATGTCTTGGATTCTGGAGACTTTTTCTATAGAGATAAGCTGTATCCGTTAGTTGTTTGACTTCTTGATCTGTCACTGGGCCAAGCAAAACTTGGAATGGTAGAAATGTCACTGTGCAATGATAGCTCCATTATGAACGATATTTTTACCTTAATCAACCAATTCTTCCTTCTGAAAGATAGAATGGGGGTGGGGGGGATTCTTTAGTCTTTGCTGTAGGAATGCCAGTATGAATATGGGAACATAAGAAAAGTCTGAAAAACTTATCTCAGAAGAAGAAAAGAATATATGTATTAGTCAAATTCTCTGTCATGCATTTACTGCAGGTGCCAGAAAGGATAGCATATTTGGCTGTTCAGTCTATTTATATTGGATCAGTTATGTTATTTATTTTTCAAAGAGAACAGAAAAAAAACAAAGGTTTTTTTGTGCATAAAAGTGAAATTGAAAAAAAATATGAAATAGGTCACTGCTTCTAAGAGTTGTTACTAGGAAAGTGTCTGAAAGGCTTTGGCCCAGAATTTATCTATAATCATGAGTATGGTATATCCCCATTGCTCCATTCAGAAAGTAAGGGAAACAATGAAGAAGATGGATGGTATGCAAATGATTCCACTATGTTTTTCCCCAGTTTGAGTACTGGATACTAGCTCATAAGTCTGCAAAAGGAAAGAGAAAACTTTCGAAGATCTTCCAATGAAGTAAAGATAGTTTATTGAACTGCTTCTGCCTTTATCAAAGTATCTCTACCCTAAATTATGTCTGAGAACACATACACCATGCACTTGGGAGGGTAGAAGGAGAGAGCGACTGGGATGTCTTTAGATTCCCACACTTCTGGAATGTTTAAACCAATTATTGACTAATCACAAGTGCTTTTGATGGCATAAGCACTAAGAACTCTATTGTGGCCTTAGTCTAAGCCAAATGTTACCCTGAATGCCTTCACCTCAACCCCACATCTGTGGGCATGAAAAGCCACAGAAAGCCCACCCAAGTGGACTGTGCATATCTGAGCACTGCAGAGTTCTGTTCTAGAGTCTGTCTCTCAGTGGCACTGCAGGGGGGTTGGAAACAGTGATGGTGAGTTGGGAGAGGTTCAACAATACTGATTAGTTGATCTGCCATTACAGGGATCACAGTGTTGTTGTAGCTGTGTCGGTCATAGGACATTAGAAAGACAAGATGGGTGAAGTAATATCTTTTACTGATATGTAAAAGATCATACATCAGCTCTGTGTAAGCTCAAAAGCTTGTCTCTCTCACCAGCAGAAGATGGTCCAATAAAAGGTATTACCTCACCCACCTTGTCACTTTTGGAATCCATAGGCCTGAACCCCCTGTGCAGGTGAGAGCAGGTACCCTGCTACTACAGCAAGTGTGCTGTAATGGTGTCAGCACTAGGTTTGTGCAAGCACACTATGCCAAACCACCAGATTACAGGAGGATTTTTTCCTCACCCTATCTTGGAATTACATGCACAATATTCATTTGCTATGCAAGGGAGGGGCATGAACATTTGGTTCACTGCATATGAAACTCCCTATGGCAACAATAGAAGTTGTACATTGACAAGAAACAAAATATGGTACAGGCAACAAAGGTTTCTGACTCCATGACCTCTTGTTTTCCTTATATGATATAAGCTTAGCTAAGCCTATACAAAAGTGTAATACTATTATTTTATATTGTAGTTGCCATTTATTTCCAGAAGATGAAAAAAATTAAGAAAGTAGAGTAGGACACAGATAGTTCAGAAGTACTTCTAGAAACAATCACTCAGTCTCTGTGTGGCTCCAAGAATTCTCAAACACTTTGACTTTCCCAGATGTGGTATCAACTGAGAAAATATAGCAGTTGCTGGAAGAATGTAAAGGTTATCAAGCAATGCATGTTTGTATGGTTCAAGAGAAAGGAAATGATGACAGATCCCTATGTTAGTGAGAGAACTTCCTTCCCTGAATATCCTGATTTTTATTCCTTTTTCCCAAAGCCAGATTAGTTCTGATTAGTGATGGAGAAATCCAAGAACCATCATCAATGAAGAAGGAAAATATCTTAAAAATAAATACTGTATGATATTAATACAATTATTTTCTGTCAAATATAATTTTAATAACAAAAATATTGCCCAATTGCGGTGGTGTTTTGTCATGCAACTGTCTTTCTTCAATCTTTCCTCCTTAACTTTGTTTCCCTTTTCTCTTTTTTTCCATGGCCTTAATTTCACATTTTTCTTCTTTGCTTTTTTTGTGTGTGTATATATTTTTTTCTCATTGCGTCTCATTCCCATCCCTTTTTTCCCCCCAAGATGATAACTCATGCTGCTTTTCCCATCTGCCAAGACAGGAAATCTCTCAGTTGCTGCCATGATCTTCAATGTTACATGCTCTGAAAACAGTATTTTTGGTGGTGTTTTCATCAAGTAGAGGCATAGTCTCTGTGCAAAGATAGCACCCATGAATGTAAACAGCAATTAAGCATCACATTGTGCTTTGGATCAAACCTGTAGCTGGACAGGAGCCACAGTTTTCAAGGCAGGGAAGGTCCAGGGTCACTAGAACCAGTAAATGCCTCGATTCCAAACATCACCATGGGTTCATCACTGTTGCCCATCTTCTTCAAAGAAAAATTTTGTTTTGTTTTAAATGTTTCATTTTTAACCTGCTTTTGTTGGCTTCCTTAGACCTTCCTTTCTAGGAAAGGATGGTATTTCAGCACCTTCCTGTGTTGGCAGGCATACAGCAATGCTGACACTAGAAGAATATTTTCTTTTGTAGTAATACAGTAAATAAATAAATAAATAAATAGATAAATAAAGTGTATCCTTTGAAGTCTGAAACAGTTTTGGATTAGTGTTCTCTTGAATGCCAGGGAAACATGTTTCAGAATGAATTCTGTCACTCATTCTATATGGAGTGAATGGTTTACAATAGATCCAATTGTACAATATGCAACACACAGTATTGCAAGAAGAGATATGCCCAACAATCCAGACATGTCAGTGATCCAGGGTATCTAAGGATGCAGAAATATAAACCTCTTTATCCAGCCATGAATGTAAATTTTTTTTAAAAAAAATGTATATGCTTTAATAATGCCAAATAATTAATACTGTCATAAACTTAAATTACAGAGCACTTTGGCCACTCACTCCCTCTGGCCCCTAGCCTTCTAAGTCAAGGACTGTGTAGGAGGGCCCTAGACTACATCTCTAATGCTCCAGCAGTTCACCCCTTTCACAGACCATGTATTCCACAGGAGCTGTATAAATGGGCCAATAGGGACAAAAACCACCCTACATAATCACTGATGCCAACTCTGGTTGCATTGTGAGTCTCATGATATTTGGTATTTTTTTTTCTTGAAGCTCCAACTCCTGGAGTTATATGTATAATGAAAACTGAGATTTTCAGATGAAACTAAAGTTTCTAGCCTTCATAGTTGTGGAGAAAAGCTGAAAACATGAACCCTAAATGCTCAAAGTCCATAAGCCAAATAGACTCCAAATTTATTCTAATGTTTAAGTCAATCTTCATAGAATCATAGAATATCAGGGTTAGAAGGGACCTCAGGAAGTCATCTAGTCCAACCCCCTGCTCAAAGCAGGACCAATCCACAACTAAATCATCCCAGCCAGGTCTTTGTCAAGCCTGACCTTAAAAACTTCTAAGGAAGGAGATTCCACCACCTTCCTAGGTAACTCATTCCAGTGTTTCACTCATGAATTTTCAATGTCCGTGGTTAGCAAAACTGTAATATGAAGATACTTTTTCACATATTTTTGCTGAAAAAATGGTATAAATATAATCTTGTAGAGCAAACTGCTGCAGTTTTAATTTATTTGTGTAAAGTAAGGTCATAGCGCTTGGTGTCTCTCCCTGAAACCAAATATTTACAAATATTCAAGCCCATAAATTTGAAGTGGAAACTGAATACAGAAAATTCTTGTTAATGCAGTACATTTTCTGGTAATTTTATAGTCTAATTTTCAGTGGTTCCCTACAGAAAGAATGCAGTTCAGAAGGCAATTTTATGAAGTACTTTGTGGATAACTATTATCTGCTAATTATTAGAAATTGCATGTTCTTGTTAATTGCATAAATAAATTGTTTTATCTGAAAGCCATTAAAAATGTTTGGTGTTTGAAGCATATATAGTTTTGATGTTCCTGTATAAAGCATTTAACTGTTTAACTCTAAAATAATGGCACAATGCTCTAAACCAATTTAATACACTAATGCATTAGAGTGGAAAAATCAAAAAATGTGTATTTTTAAAGTTTTTTTCTGAGTGTTTAGTTGAACATTTCCATCCCCAAGTAGGACATCGGCTGATGTTTTGGTTTAAAAAATACTGAAGCCATCTTCTGAATATCTTTATTTTTTTTAAGGAGAAAAGAAAAATAAAGATATATGCAGATATAAAGTCACAGCCTTTTCTAATGATTTCATAGCACAGGTGTGGTTTATGTGTTGGGGCGTGCTCCTTGTGTGTTAAACATAATATCATATTCTTATTATTAGCATATCATGTGAGTTTTGAAGCCTTGTGTGGACCTGAAACTGGAAGACCAACTATGGCCTGGTCTACACTAGGGGGCGGGATCAATCTAAGTTATGCAACTTCAGCTATGTGAATAATGTAACTGATGTCAACATACTTAGATCTACTTATCACAGTGTCTTCACTGTGGAAGTCGACAGGTGATGCTCTCCCGTCGACTCCGCCTGCACCTCTCACCCTAGTGGAGTACCAGAGTCGACAGGAGAGCACTCGGCAGTCGATTTATTATGTCTAGACTAGATGCGATAAATCGACCCCCTCGCTGGATCGATCGCTGCCAGATCCAGCAGATAATGTAGACAAGTCCTGTGAGAGATCTGGGCTAAGCAAGGAGTCAGGATGAGTCACTTGAGCTGAAGTACAAACAAGGCTTTTAAAGTCTCCTGTCTTGGGCCTGTTGGGGAACAATAAAGGGGTAGATTGTTGCTAGCTCTGTGTGTGTGTGTGTGTGTGTGTGTGTGTGTGTGTGTGTGTGTGTGTAACCCACACACCTCTTGGGTCTGGTGTTCTGTCCCCTCTAGTGGCACCGAGACCGCTTAGGCCTGGTCTACATTGTGGGGGAGGGATCGATCTAAGTTACGCAACTTCAGCTACGTGAATAATGTAGCTGAAGTTGGTGTACTTAGATCTACTCACCGCAGTGTCTTCACTGCGATGAGTTGACTGCTGACACTCCCCCATCGACTCCGCCTGCACCTCTCGCACTGGTGGAATACAGGAGTATATAAATCGACCCCGCTGGATCGATTGCTGCCCGCCAATCCAGCGGGTAGTATAGACATACTGTTAGAGATTAATGAATCTGATTAATCTAATTAATGAGCCTTAGCTAAGAGCCATGTGGCTTTTTGCTCATGCAGTAGAAGCTCATGCATTTAGCTCCAGAGGCCCCAGGTTCAATCCTGCCTGCCAACAACCAAGGTCTGTCAGTGTTACATGTGCACATGATGAGGGAGGAGGAAGATGTAAAAGCCTCCCTCTTTGCCCTGGTATGGTTTCAGTCTTTGTGCTCCCCCTGGGGCATGTACTGAGGGTGAAATCCTTCCCCTACTGAAGTCAATGAGAGTTTTGCCACTGACTTCACTGGGGCCAGGATTTCACCTTGGGAGTCTAGTACAGCCAGTTGCATAAAAAATCCCAGAGGCCTCCATCCCCTTCTGCACCAGCCAATGAAGCTGATGTGACACAAGGGGAGAGCACACTTCCCCCATTTAAAAGGTGTAGCCATGGCTGCTGCTGTGTGTGCTCCCTTCAGACTCTCGTGGAGTCAGAGGGGTTGTGCCAGTTGTGAATTTGGCATGAGAAGGGTAATCATTCACTGCTTACTAATATTAATAGACATTCACTAGAGTTGTTTGAAGATGTGACAAAGAATGTGTATGTGTATACTATATGTGTATGGAGGCTGGCAGAATCTTATTTGCTTAGACACAAGTTGATAGGGCACCTTACACACAAGCCAGATAGAAATGCTGGATTCGCAAAAGATGTGTTGCAATGAAGGATGCTGGAAATTGAACAGTGCAGTCCTCCCGACCCTTTAAAATTCCACCTATGCAGCGGAAAGGGAGTGTCTTTTATGTAGGAACTCAATGTCATTCACCCTGCAGTAGTGGCACTCTCTGCAAGACTGGGTGGATTTTAAAGAGCCAAGAATGTTTAACAGAGCTGTGGCTGGGAACCTGTAACATGCCTGAATGCAGTAGGTTTTAGAATGCTGCATAGAACTCAAACAAAGTGCAGTTTAAAAATGGTTTCAGAGTAGCAGCCGTGTTAGTCTGTATTCGCAAAAAGAAAAGGAGTACTTGTGGCACCTTAGAGACTAACAAATTTATTAGAGCATAAGCTTTTTCCACCAAATGCATCCGATGAAGTGAGCTGTAGCTCACGAAAGCTTATGCTCTAATAAATTTGTTAGTCTCTAAGGTGCCACAAGTACTCCTTTTCTTTTTTTAAAAATGGTGTTCACAATTGTGCTGATGCTTCTTCCGCAGCTGCCTTCCTGGGTCCTCCACAGTGATTTTTATGAAAGTCACATTGACACCATTAAAAATTATGAGTATTGGTAGAGCATAACATAAAAAGTCATATTACAATTGGTGTAATCTATATGGGAATTTTCATAAACTATTGCAGTATAATGGTGCCTGCTAGCACTACTATAATTAATTTAAAGATAGCATTTCCACTGAAACCCCTTATTTTCAGGAGCTAATGTATATGATAAAAATTCCTCCCAAGTTGAAACTAGGTACACAAGGGTCTTGACTGTGGAATGAATATTTCACAAAATGTTGACAGGAGAAAATACTGTATTTTCCTATAACATTGCAGAACAACTTTTTTTAATAAAATAAAATTGGCAGTCAGAATCTGAGTATTAATTATTATTGATATTGATATTAACGTTTATCATTTAAAGTATAGTATTGCTTTGTTAAGCTATCTATTTTTAGATACAGAAGATGAAAAGATGGGCCCAAGCCATACAGTTAAGATCCAAACTTTCCCTAGATCACAACTGCCAAGTTTTGTGCAACTCCATGAGTGAGAGTTTTCCATGGTAAGTGAGAAGAAAAAATCACTAATCTCCCCAAATGGTCCAGCCGAGCAGTGGGACCAGGTTGTACCTGAAGTTCCCTCACCAGGCCAGGCCTACTCCTATTTCTTCTTGAATGGAGATTATTTACTTTCTCTTAATACAAGTACTGCAATGCAATCTCTTTATCATGAATGTAAAACTTTACAGCCTACGAGTCCACTCAATCCTACTTCTTCTTTAGCCAATTGCTAAGAGAAACAAGTTTGTTTATATTTATGAGAGATAATGCTGCCCACTTCTTGTTTACAATGTCACCTGAAAGTGACAACAGGCGTTCAGATGGCACTGTTGTAGCTGGCATTGCAAGATATTTATGTGCCGGATGTGCTAAAGATCCATGTATCCCTTCAACCATCATTCCAGAGGACATGTGTCCATGCTGATGATGGATTCTGCTCGATAAAAATCCAAAGCAGTACAGACCAATGCATGTTCATTTTCATCATCTGAGTCAGATGCCACCAGCAGAAGATTGATTTTAGTTTTTGGTGATTCGGGTTCTGTAGTTTCAGCATCGCAGTGTTGCTCTTTTAAGACTTCTGAAAGCATGCTCCACACCCCATCCCAATCAGATTTTGGAGGGCACTTCAGATTCTTAACTCTTGGATTGAGTGCTGTAGCTATTTTTATAAATCTTACATTGGTACCTTCTTTCAATTTTGTCAAATCTGTTCTTAAAATGAACATGTTCTGGGTCATCATCAGAGAGTGCTATAACATGAAATATATGGCAGAATGCCGGTAAAACACAGAGCAGGGAACATACAATTTTCCCCTCAGGAGTTCAGTCGCAATTAATTGTTTAATTAAAACACTTTTTTTTTTAACAAGCATCATCAGCATGGAGGCATGTCCTCTGGAATGGTGGCCAAAGCATGAAGAGGCATATGAATGTTGAGCATATGTGGCATGTAAATATGTTGCAATACTGGCTACAAAAGTGCCATGTGAATGTCTGTTCTCACTTTCAGATGACATTGTAAATAAGTGGGCAGCATTATATCCCATAAATATAAACAAATTTGTTTCTATCAACAATTGGCTGAACAAGAAGTAGTGAGTGGTCTAAAGTTTTACATTTTTGTTTCGGATTGCAGTTATGTAACAAAAAATCTACATTTGTAAGTTGCGCTTTCATGCTAAAAGAAAAGGAGTACTTGTGGCACCTTAGAGACTAACAAATTTATTAGAGCATAAGCTTTCGTGAGCTACAGCTCACTTCATCGGATGTATGAAGTGAGCTGTAGCTCACGGAACCTTATGCTCTAATAAATTTGTTAGTCTCTAAGGTGCCACAAGTACTCCTTTTCTTTTTGCGAATACAGACTAACATGGCTGTTACTCTGAAACCTTTCATGCTAAAGAGATTGCACTATGGTACTTGTATGAGGTGAATTGAAAACTACTTTCTTTTATCATGTTTACAGTGCAAATATTTGAAATAAAAATAATACAAGTGAGTCCTGGGCACTTTGGATTCTGTGTTGTAATTGAAATCAATATATTTGAAAATGTAGAAAAACATCCAAAATATTTAATAAATTTCAATTGGTATTCTATTGTTTAACAGTGCAATTAAAACTGTGATTAATCACGATTATTTTTAAGTTAATTGCGTGAGTAAACTGACATTAATCGACAGCCCTAATTATTAGGGTCCAATTCAGATTTAATGCAGAATTAACTGTGGATGGGATTTTCAAAAACACCTAAATCACTTTGGAGCGCAAATCCCATCGACTTTCAATACACTTTTAAGTCACTTGACAATGCCTCTTTGTATGTTTCATTTAACTGTAAAGCACGGTGCATACCTGTGGCACTTTTTCATCAGGTTCAGTGGGTCACAGACTAGACACCTTTCATTGAGTTACACACTTTCGGTTGATCTATCCAAGGCAATGGAGCGGATTTAGCCACATCTTCTCCAGTGCATTGAAAATCTCACCCCTGACATTGAACTTGAGATTTAGCTACCAGATATGTTTTAGTAACATTGTTTTAACTTTTACCAGGAAAACTATTTTTGTTTAATTTGCATATTTACAATCCATACATATGTAACACTTTCAAAGTGTCCCCCTGCTTTGAGCAGGGGGTTGGACTAGATGACCACCTGAGGTCCCTTCCAACCCTGATATTCTATGACTCTCTGACACCTGGTCTACAAATTTCTTAGCACAAAACTGCACACCCAAATTCTGTGCAGCTAAATCTTCAATTTGTATGTGCAATTCTGTTTAGATTGCAATATCATGTTTCAGGGTGACTCACAACCAGTTTTTGAAAACATTGCTCATGGTACAATTAGATATCCTTCAGGATGCATGGTACGATCTGACTGGATAGCATGATTTACATGCCAAATGAGGAGTCACGTTTCAACTTCTAATCAGATAGTAGTGTACAAATTGTACACTCTTTATGCAACTCATTAATAAATTTAAATGTTACAGAGAAAAACTTATATATAAATAGTAAAAAGAAAATTAAATAGACCTGAACTCAGAACTTTCAGTTAAGCTGTAAAATTCATATTCATTAGCATTATGGTACAATGTTAGTATTTTATAAATCAGTTCCCTCTACTACAGAGACAACAGTAAGATTGAACATTTTATTTTATAGACTTGATTTGCAAATATATTTCAGGATTTATTTATCTGTTTTATTATTTGTAATCAATTCATGATCTGAAAATACACTTAAAGGTAGGTTCACTATTTCAATGTATTTATGTATTTATTTTTATAGAGCAGTTAAGCATGTTAGTCAAACTAATGAGTTCTAAATCTCATCTTTGTGGATGAGATTGACTGGAAGAGTTTAAAAGTCTGAGGGAAAATCTAAAACTTGTATTGGAGAACTTTAGGTGTACAGACTGGCAACAATTTAAGTGGTTTTTCACAGCAGGATTTGAGAGATCATGTGGGAAATCAAGTATAATGCCCTTACTTTGATGTAAATGACAGAAAAATTCAGTAAACAATAATTTTATAAAGAACACACCATAGATTTTTAGATTTTTTTTTAAATGCAGAGTGAGTCAGTGTGCAACTACAAAGTTAATACTATCTAGAGCAGTTTAGATAATGGAATTTCTATCCTGCAGGAAATTCTGATATTTTGCATTTGTTTTTGCACCAAAATGGGATGAAAACTCAAAATATCAGAAATGTTCATGAAACAAAAAGGTCTGAAAAAAATCTATTGCAAATGGAATAGCAAAATGGAAAATTTTGACTCTTTTTGACATTTCAAAATGTCACTTTTAATCATCTTGTTTCAAATATCCTTATAGAAAAATCCCACCAACCAAACTTTGATGTCAACAAAATTGCAATATGTCATTAGCAAAAAGTTTTGCTAGAAAAAAATTCAGCTACTTCTAATATTATCATTTCTACAAGCAGATAGCAGCTGGCTCAGCATATGTGTGAAAGAAGAAAGTGGGGGAGCAAATAGCCTCCTTTTTTTGGCTGTATGCGAAGATCAATCATATCGTGGCTGGTGAGCAAAGCCGCTATCCATGCAAGTGCCACTGGTGTCCCTGCCTTTATCAGTGGGGCGAGGTGATGATGGAACCATGGCTCTATCCCTCCATACACTGCAGGGATCCTCAGGGAAGAGTGGACACTGAACCCATTTAAGGGGTGAATTATGGAAAATCATCATCTGCTACTGGGGTTTGATCTGCAACATAGTGTCTCCATCCCATTCACCACTCATATGCAAGCCTATACCTCTAAGGCGTATTCCTAGACCTTAAATCGGTACATCCTAATTCTAAAGCAAAATGTGCTCAGCATTAAAGATAAGAAAGAGCCATCCACATCAACAAACTTCTATATGAGACTCCTTAAGTGTCAGGAGAATGCACTCAAAAAAGTGAACAAATGAACAAATTTGGATAAAGATCAAGGACGGTGACTATGGGCCCAATCCAGTGCTCACTCATTCCCATTGACAACAATAGGTGTGGGACCCATAACAGGTGAAGCTAAATCCCTGCATACACACACCCCCAAGTGTTAGGGAAATTCAGATCCACATCCATACTAAATGGTTTGGTCCAATCTGTAAAATATAAAATAAAATAGTAATAGTTCTAGTAGTAAGTAGATAGATGGTTAAATAATTCCTAGTGAACAGTTTTTATTGTGCATTTAATATAATTTTTCCTCATGGAATATCCAGGAGATTTCCTGGATGGAGATTTCCTCAAAGGCATTTGTTGTCTGAGCATAATAATCTCATGTCTTTTCAAATTTCTTACTGTATGGATTGATCTGAAACATCTGAAATCCAAGCTACATTTCTGAATGTAAAGAGCCTATGGAATTCTAGTAAAAAATACTTGCATGTGCCAAGTTAAAATTGAAATTCTGTGATTGCTCATGCATATGACTTTGAAATTTGTTTTCTTCAAACATTTGTGACAGTACATTTTCATCACATGTCCAGCTGGGAACATGAACACAAAAGAGTGTGAGATTGGTTGGAGAGAATTAAAAAAAAATTGCACATGCATATGTGCAATTTTTAAAAAGTTATTTGTCCATTTCTAGAAGTAAGACTCCTCTAGTTCATCCTCAGAACGTTAATGTTAGGGCATAACTACTGGCAATTCCTGCATTGTGTTGCTAGTATATAATTGGCTTGTTTCTCCTTTAGCTTTGGCTGGAAGATGTTAAAAATTTAGTAAGTGGTGCTATATAATCTTTACTTGGTATCTACTTGCTTTCAGTAGTACAATGATCTCCTGTTTCCTGCCTGGAACTTTTTAATTTTGCACCTGGCTTGTGAAATAGATTCCTAAACAGTCTTAATTATTTAACAAAAACAATGAGTTGGTGTTTTGCAACATCAGAGACTTTTGTTAAATAAAATACAAGTGGGCAAACATGAGACTCTTGGTCTCCTTCCCTACTCTCCTCAATTCCCTCCAGGACAGGGTTAAAATTAAAACTTGGCACATCCTTGTTGCCTTAGTTTAATTATTGCACAGTTTTTGCCTTTTCTTTCTCTGTACTAAATTAACTCTCACACATACGATGGACTGAGATCCAGTAAGCTGAGGCCCTTTTTTAATTCAGTTGTGAACTAACAGTATAAATTACTCTTCCCTGCAATAAGAGTATGTCATCTGGATCTTCTACTGCATATGAAGTTTGGGGCAAGCTCTCATTTTAAAAGCTGATCCCCTGGTCAGGAGAGCCATTCTTCTGTTGTATGAGGAAATCCCATTCTGTATCTCTTCTGAGTCTCCCACCACTCAACTGGGAAGTCAATATGATACTGAAAATATAGAAAATTAGAATGAAAGTCTCAGTTTTAAAAAATAGTGTGATAGAAAAACACACCCTCTTTGTTTGAAATAGAACTCAGTTTTGTAATCTCAATGATCTGATAACACTGCCAATTATTAAGGGATTCTGAAGCTTCCCATTATAAGATCATGTTTTTAATTGCCTATAACTTTGCCAAACTTTAACCATTTGGGCTGAAATTCTCCATGCCTGATGTTTGAATGATTTCGGAAAGTTTCAGCCAAAATGGTTTAGCTGTTTCTAGAAATGAGGCTCCCTTGTGCATATGCCTTCTGCTACAGTCTTTAATTATATGATCACATACTATTTTTCCATAAATTCAGTGCACTGAACAGACTAGTATTGTGTAGTGGAGGAGCCTGTTGTCTGTACCACTTCTGCCTCAAGTGTTGCATAAATTGGAATGTGTGTAGTGAATGAGGATTGCAGGAAGAGAAAGGAGTGTTTATGGTTAAAGTACTAGAATGCTGTCCTGTGCAATTGAATTCTATCCCTGCCTCTGCCATAGATTTCCTATGTAATGCTAGTCAAGTCACTTAAACCAAACCTTTCACAAGGATTCACTTAGGCCGTGGCTACGCTACAGAGTTAAGTTGACGGAAGTTACATTGCTCAGGGCCATAAATTGCTGCCTGCTATGAAGTATTGTGTCTCTGGTCAATGTAATGTAAAATAGTGGATGGCTTTGTGGCAATGGGATTCCCTAACTACAACAGGGTGATAGATGGCACACCTATCCCAATTTTGGCCCCAGATCATCTAGTGATGGAGTACTTCCACAGAAATGGCTACTTCTCTATGGTCTTGTAGGAGGTTGTGGATTACTGGGATCATTTCTCTGACGTTAGTGCAGGGTGATCGGAGAAGGTGTATGACACACACATCTTCAGAAATGCTGGCCTATATAGAAAGTAGCATACAGGGATTTTCTTTCCAGACCAGAAGATTCCAATAGGGGACGTGGAAATGCCCACAGTGATCCTGAGAGACCCAGTCTACCCCTTACTCCTATGGTTCACAAAGCCTTACAATGGAAACCTAGACAGCAGCAAGGAGCACTTCAACAACACGCTCATTAGGTGCAGAATGACCACAGAATATGAATTTGGCAGATTAAAGGGTTGCTGGCACTGCCTTTTTGGCAAGTTAGACCTCTGTGACAAAAATATTCAGATGGTCACAGCAATGTGCTGTGTTCTTCATTATATTTGTGAAGGCAAAGTTTCCCCTCGGGTGGAACATTAAGGTAGATCACCTGGATGGTGATTTCAAGCAGCCAGACACCAGGGCTATTAAAGGGAATCAAGGGGGGCTATTCAAATCAGGGTGATTTTGAAGCAGTATTTTGACAATGAGCCCCAGCAATGTGTCTTTATATAATTCATTCAGCCAGGCATTGCCACCTTGAATAACACTTGCAATGATTCCTGCTATAGTGTTAATTGTTGTCTGCAAATGTGCCGATTGCCACTTTTTATGATTTCTGCTACAACCACCATGTATAAAGAATCATTGTCACAAATAAAGAATCATTGTCTTTGTAAGACTAACTTTTTATTAAACAGCAATACAAAGATTAACATTTATTACAAGGAAAATGACAGTGAGCAGCACTCTCTGAAATGAGGTTATCACAGCTGTCATTATGGAAAATGTCATAAGTCCAGCTGTTGTTATGGAAAATGTCCCTAGGGTAGAGTGCAATATGTATTGCGAGGGGCTGGAAACATGCAATGAATATGGCAGGGGGAGTTTGGGGAGGGCATGGAAGGTATTTCTCTGGATTGCAGGAGGAGTAGACCATGCATGTGTTCTGACTGCAGTGCAATCAAGGACCTGAGTATCTCTGATTGGTCCTCCATGAACTTTATCATCCACTCCTGACCCACTATTATCCACTCCTGCCCCTGTCTCCTGTCCTGGCTATCCATTTCTAGTTTTTCATTTATTCTCTCTCCATACTCTGTGAAGCATTCAGAATACTATAGTGATGGGCAACATAGAAAAGACCATGAGGAAATTAGGAAATTACTCAAGCAACCTTAATTCTGGCATTTCCTAACTTCTAAGTGCTTGAGTTTGCCAGTTTAAAGTTATTTTAACATAGTTTTTGTGTATGTGTGTGCAGACATGCATGTAATACAAAATAGTTCCAATGATTAATGTAATTGGTATGCATCGCTGTTAATTTAGAAAGATAGGTGGCTGTGATGAGAAGTTCTTTATACTATATATAATGGATTTGAGAAAACTAGTTTGGATGCAGTGAACTACATCCTGAATAGCGCATACTGAACTAACCCAAAACATTTTGTAATTTGGAGAATTATAATTCTTCCCTGCAATGCTTATTCATTTACGATGACTTTGGCATTTCCACTTCCTGATGTGCCTGGTACCAAAAATGCCAAAATAATACAAAAGGCTATTCTTGTATTCATGCTGGATATACACTATGGTGGACTGGAAAGTTCAAAAAACCTGTCATTGTGAAATTTCTGTCACAGACATGCTGACCCAACAAGTTCAGATATTTCAGAGGTGGTTCAATTAAGCATATTAATATTTCATGACTATTAGAAATGAACCAATGTTCCTCAACTTTTGAGGTGTACACTTCTGTGTGTGTGTGTGTGTGTGTACCCACAAACCAATACACAAGATATTAGCCCAGAAGTGAATTTTTGGAAAATGTGAGTAAAATCCCTTTTTATCATTTTTAATAACGGTATTCAAGAAAGGTATGAATATATTTTTCCCATTATTGGAAAATTCTCAGATGCACTTTGCACTCACATCAAGGGTCTGATTCTTCTTTGATTGCCATTGGAATAAATCTGGAATAACCCCACTGAAATCAATGAAGTTTCTCTGGTGTGAGAGAAGAATTGCAATGAAATGTTGATTTGAAACAACATGCCAATATGAAATGTTATTTCAAAATGAAATCAAGATGCAAAATATCATTTCAAATAGTCATTGTATTTCAAAATATTGATTGAAAACAAGATTTCGCAACAGTTTGTTTCAAACTGAAATGTCAAAATGGTTTCTTTCAAAAATGTTGAAATGAATTGTTTTTACTGTTTTGAATTGTTTTCCTCTCCTTTCTTATTTGTCTGAAACTGCTTTTTTTTTTTGGTGGTAATGTTACTATTTGACCACACACAAAAAATGTGCCCAGTTCTACCTGGCACAATTATCTGTGCCTTTGTCACCTGTGATGTACTCCACATGGGGCTACATCTTGAGACCATTAGGAAGTTGAAGCTAGGGCAGAATGCTTTAGCCCACTTACTAAGAGAGGTTGCAAGTAGGGAGCACATTAGACAAGTACTACGTGGTCTGCATTGCCTTCCAATAAGCTTCTGGATAGAATTCAAGATGTTGATTTTAATCTATAAAGCCTTAAGTGGTTTGAAACTAGTTTACCCCTGTCCCTGTGATATACAGCTACAGTTGAGATCAAAGAGCTGTAGGAAGGGTGGTATCTGTGAGGCATCCTCAGTTTTGAAACTCACTCTTTGCATTAGTCTAGCAGAGCCAGGATTTCTTAACCTTCCAGACCCACTCCAAAGCCTATCTTTTTTCAGTCTTCTGTAAGAGGCTGAGGTGGAGCTGGTTTGGGGTGGGTACATTTGTGGGCACTCCTTTGTTCATTTTGTGATTTCTTAATTTATTGGCTAGGCACCCAGAGCACAAGATGAGCTCCTATAGTTACATTTTAGAAAGGAGAAATGAAATAAAAATATACATGTGTGTATTTTCTCCAGGAAAGCGGTCACAGAAGAGAGTAGCCCACTTCTATTTATCTGCAAGTTATGTAAAGAATTTTTCTTTCCATTTTCCTCACACTATTATACAAACTCCACACCCATCCAATGATCTTCCTGATATTTTGTGGCTGAACACTCTTACCACATAGGTAAGATTCAGCTTCCCTCTCACCTATTCAGCAGAATATGGTGATAATACCGCCACCTGAGCATGGGCACAGTTCTCTTTCCATGCGTACAGGGAAGGAGTACAAATGTTGTCCCTTTGCTCTTGCAGACAGTCCTATAATTGTAATTGATATTTAGGAAAGCAAAGATTTTGGATGATAAAAATGGTATTATACCACACTGCTCAACATACCCAGAATATTTCCAGAAGCTTCTGTAGCGATAGCATTACAGCAGTCATCGTAACTCTCTAAACTAGGTACCAAGAAAACCCCAATATGTTTCTTATTCATTACAAAAAATAAAATAAATGAATGACAAACATTGATTGGTTTAGAGAAACCACCTAATTTTGGTTCAAGAAATTGTCTGAGGCTTTGCAAATAACACTGTGTTAATTCCAAAGTGAGACCTACTCTACGTAACTGAAATGGAGCAATTTGTGAATCAACAGGGATTTACTGAAAGAATGCCACGGTTTCTGACTTGCATAAAACACTCTGGTCACAGTATTGCTGTACATGTTGATAAGAATCAGCCTTTGTGTCTCCTTCTTATAGGACAAGCCTCTTTAGAGATTGTTGGATTGAGAGAGAAATGACAGATGTTTCTGCTCTTGCAATCGTGGAGCAGGTTTTGAACTAAAGAATTGAAAATAATATTCAAGTGCTTAAAGAGGCTGGCAAACTGTGGTCATTATATAAAGTCCTCCTTTAGAGGAGGACAGAAAAGTTTCTTTGGCTAACATAGAATTTGAACAAGAACTGTTTCCTGTCACCATGGACTGAGGATTTGTACAAATCAGGTGATTATTGGCTTACAATACAATATTGGCTAACATTCAAATATCACTCAGCTATCCTTCCTTCTACACTCACTCACCTTCAGGTACAGGCAGATTTCTAGAATCTGTAAAGTAATAAAGGGGCTAATTGAATTTTCTTGAGCAGAGGAAGAGACTATGTTGAAATAGTGCATAAAAGCCAAACATTCAAATGGGCAAACATGATTATGAATATGTTATGATCATTATTACTGTAAATGTTAGATTGATATAGCAGAAAAGGAAAATTATCATTTAATGTGATGACTCTTGGCAGGATTGCTGTCAGTCATTGTAGGTGGGATTTTCAAAAGCCCTCTCAGCCTTGGCCTAACTTCTCCCATTATCATCAATGATTGTCAGATAAAGTGGCATTTTGGCCAGACTCGGAACTACTTTGTTTTTGTAGAGTGAGATGTGGTTCTGGTCCATATTATTTTAATCGGGTTGCAGGTTCTTTTGGATTTGAAATGAGTGTGAATTTTCAAACAGTGCTTCTGGAATGCACTCCCATTTATGTGCAAAACATATATTTGTGTGAGTAAATGGGCATTGGAGCACAAAGACTGAGTAGATGACTAAATGCCTCTATACAAGTACAAACACAGGTTTGGCAAAGGCAAACAATAGTGTGTGAAAAACATATAGGCACAACATTAGAGACAGGGTTGAGTCAACTTTAAAAATTTGTCCATCATTGCAATGTGCTGTTTTGGATTTAACTTTTCTTTGATTTTTCAGAGGGGCGCACGCTGTAAAATTCAGTTCTGGATCTGAATTTTGCATACTCTAAAGTCCTGGGGTATTCCGTTGAGCCACTCCATTGACAGGAGTTAGAACCCTGCATTAAGCTACTGAGTGTCTCTTATTGACTTATGTGAATGTAAGGAAGCCAGATGTGGTTCCCTGGGCAGAGGGATCTATGCTCTGGGACCCCACAGAAGGATTCCTAAGAACAGCGAATCTTGAGTTTTTATTTACATCGTGCTGTTGTCATTTACTTTGTTAACAATGCCAAACCCCAGGCAGTGGATGTTTGGATTGTAGACAGTGTGCATATCCTCTCTTTAGACCAGGATCAGAACACTACCTGCTCAGAGGAACCAATAAAAATCATGCCACCTGCAAATAGTATAAGTGATTTTTTGTATCAGGTACAGGGTTTCATGACCTCCTGCCTTGGAATGAAAAATATTCAGAGGGTATTATTATTGTTTTTCCTTCAAATAAATAAGTAGGAAGATATTTTAGATTTAAAACAAAGTTATAAATTTAAAGCAACCTCTCTCCGTAATGAATTGTCATTTACTTATTGATTTATTTAGCTACACATTCTGTAAACATTTCAGATAAGTGCATCTTGTCATGCTGTTCCCCAGCTCAAAGGTAACATTTAAAAATAAAAAAGGGAGTATGCAAAAGGTTCTAATCTAGGTTCTACTGTGTGCACAGAAGCTGCCACCAGCTCCACCCCTCAATATCTACAAGTGCTGATAGGCAGAGGCAGGACTAGGGCTGCAGATTTGTTTCACTTCAGCTAGACAGCATTAGCTTATCATTTTAGTCATTTTTGCCCTTTCCGTCTTCCCCTGCACCCAAGAGGTCAAAATGTGAAAAGCCCTATATAGTGTAAACATCACTGTGAAATAGCTAATTTGCCACAGTGGCAGGGGGTCTCATTGCTACTCCTCTACTTCCTTTTTCTTTCAAACATTTGACAGCACTTCCTCCTCCTGCCACCTCCTGACCTAAATCAGGGACACAACATGTGATCATTTGTTCATCAATTATGTAACATCAGCGGGACAGGGGTTTTGAGTTTTGTGTGATTTTGTTTTCCTATTCTTTCTTTCATAATTTTTTAAACTATAATCATAAAGCAAAACAAGTACAATTTAAAAAACAAAACCCAACAATCTCATCCAGAAAGGAAGGATTTATAGTTGGACGGAGACTGAGGGAGGAAGACTAAAAGAACTAATATTTGTATTCTGAATCTTTTGGAATGTGAATGCCTATTTTCCATGTGCAATCTGAACTCTGTCAAAGCAAAGTCTTCCTGCCAGCTCTCAGCCCTCTAGTGCCTGAGTTTTGTCACATCTACAGTTTTCTTTCTTTTCCTTAAGCTTTTATGTGACCCCCTAGCTCATAATATTCCACACGCTGAGTGTCAGCTGAGTCCAAACAAAGAGACCTTTCTACTCTGGCAGAAATTCGTTAAAGTCTCCGGCATCAGAATTTACGGCAGCTTTCTTTTGAAATGCTTGACATTTCCTCACAATTTCTTAGATATACTTGGTGGGTAAAGTGCGTCATCTTTGTTTGAATTTATCACACATAATAAGCCATTTTCTCCCAGTTTAATGTCATCCCCTCGGTAACCAAGAGGTTGGAGGCAACAACGCAAAAACAGCAAATTTGTCAATGGAATGTGTAAAGCTTAGTATAAATTTATCTTGTCCTAATCCCTTGGCCCCTTTTCATACCATGATTTTTCATATGCATATGAGAATTTTCAGAGTATTGGTTTCTCACACATTTCAGTGCCCGTGGACAGAACTGAAATACAGGCTGAGCTGTCAACTTCCATCAAGGCAAATTAAAAAAAAAATCCTATACAGTAAACTCTACTTCGCCCTCCCAGCTTTCCTTCTGTTTGAAACAGAACAGTGTTCCCTCTATGTTTTTAATTTGTGCAGCCCTCAACTAGATTCTCTATGGAAATAAAAAATAAATAAAACCAGTCAACAACATTTTACTGGCAAATGTATGTGAGCTTCACTGAGGCCCAAAGACTTGTTTCCTAAAACCGTGATTTAAACAAAAAAAAGAAGGGGGCGAGGGAAGGAATCTTAATCGGTTCTTCAAGTCATACAAGAAAAGACTTCAGATAGCAATAAAACTTCTCTTTCTTTGGGAGCACCCCATAGCTGCACCTAACTGTTACTCTTTGGCATTTCAAAACTAATAGCCTTGGTAGCAATGGTTGCCTAACTATTTAATCTTAAAATAACTTTAAAACTTCTAGTGTTTTTTTCTCAGAAATTGGAAAAAGGTCAGTACATTTATTAAAGGGATAAAGAGCTAATGGTAACACTTAAAACAAGCTATCCTAAAGACATTTACTATTAACCAGGAGTTACAGTAAGTATTATTAGACTAATTTTGTGTGTTAAAGGGATGTTGTGAAGTGGTTGAGGCCCCAGATTTAGGCTTTGTTTAAAATAAAGGATTGACAACATCTAAGATAAATAAGAATGATTCTATGTATGGCTTCTTTTAATTGCAACAAAAATAGGATTTGGGGGCTTGAATGTTTCCTCGCAGTGTGAGTAACCAAAACACAACCACACTGTATTTGTACACTGGGTGTTGTATATGCAAATTGGAAAGTGAAACTGCCTGTAAACAGAAAATGGAAAAATAGCCATTCTAGTGCTGGTGTTGCTGCTCAGGACCTATGTAAGTTATATATATTGCTGAAATGGAGCCCTATTCAATTCACGGGGGAGGGAGGGAAGTGGCATCATAAATGTTTAAAAGTACATCATATGTGTACATTTTTTCACTATTAATAATCTAAGGCATTATAACTAACAATTGTGATTAAACTTTTAAAATACATATATAATTTTTACACGGACAGTTTCCCTTTAAATGAATAACAGCTGATTATTCATGACATGTTTATTTAGGTTTAACAAGCATGTGGCAGATGCACATCTTGATACTTAACTGTTAAGCCTCAAATATGTTTTGTATAATCAAATAGTATTTATTATATGGTTGGCTATTAGGAAAGAAACAATGAGAACAATGTAGTATTATTTTTATTAGTGAGGACGAATGAAGATCAAGAGGTTTGGAGGCTGCAGACTTTATCCAAGCTCTCTGATCTGCAAACAAGTCTGGGAATCTCACAAGAACTGGCCTTCTTCCAGTACGTTCACATTTTTGTTTGTGAGTCTCTCAGATCTGGGAAAGGCAAAAGCATGCAAGAATTAAAAACAATGGGGGGAACAGTTTAGCAAACCTCAAAAATGTTTGTTTTGTGTTACTGATGTTTGACTGGAGTGGTTCTTATTTCATCTGATCAAGTTTACCTGTTTTTGTTTTTCACCCTCTCGCATCATAAGAGGCCTAGATGACATTCAGTGACATTAAAGAACACTATATTTAATACCAATGAAAGGAATTTTTTTACGCAGAGTAGAGTCATTGTGGAATTCATTGTCACTGAAGGCCATTGAGACAATTAGTGGAGCTGGCGGTAGAAAAGGACTGGATAAGTTTGTGACCACTAATAACATTTGTGGCTATGTAATCAAAGCTAATGATATTATATTCAAATCTTATGCTTCAGGGGATCAGCTGATTGCCTGTGGGGGTCAAGAGATGAATTTGTGTCCATTTACAGCATTGTGCAACTAACTGGATGCTTTATGGAGGTTTTAACCTTTTTCTGAAACACTAGGTATTTTCCACTGGAGGTCACAGAATACTAGAATAGACTGACAATTAGCCTAATCCATTATGGCAAACTTAAATTCCTATTGGGGAATGGCCAAAGAGGCAGTGTTCCAACTGGACCAGGGTAAGGTTAGATTTCTTCTTCTTGGAAAACCTCTCTAGCCATTAATAAAAAGTATTATCTTTTTATATCTCATTAATTTAATTGGATGCAACAAAATATTTTAAAAGATTGGCCTTTTTTAATTTGTTCTTGGGTTTTTAGAGTAATTTATATAGAACTAATCCTATTGCATTTCTATAGCACCCAACAAGTTTAATGCCTATTAAATCCTTATTAAATTTTATATGATTTTTCAACAGGATAGGTTGATACTAAACCAGGGATGGATAGATTGGTTCAGGGTTTGAATCCAGTGAGATCTCCAGCTTTTCCATAACAACTTGTGCATGGTAAGTACTCATGTTCATTGTCAATATATCTACAACGCTGTGACAATTTAAAATGTGGGGAGATCATTTGAATATAATAATATGAATTTAAATAAAGAAAACTGTGCTGATTATACAAGTTGAGCAAGTCAGCGAAGAGATGAGGGCTTGTGAGGTAGGTGTGGTTGTGTTACACAGTTCATCATTCCAGTTTAGCATGCTACATGAAGCACAGTATGTGTGCCCCTGGGTTATCCTCTTTGAGATCCATATCAAATCCTTTTGAGACATTTTCAAGGTGGAAAGTAGGGGTGCCACATGGGCCAACTGGAAAATGTAGCCCTGCCCCCTCATGTCTTGGATGGGCAGATGAGTCAATTCATGAGAAGATACATTTCCTGTGAGTTCTTTTTGGTGTATTTGGCATATTCTCAGACAATGAATAATATTGCCTTCCACACTTTCAAGTTGTGGTAGCTTGTTTGTAACTCAGACATGACTGAAATAATACTATTGGAAACATTAAGGCAAATAATTATAAGGAAAGCAGACAGTTAGTTTTAGAGCCCTAATAACATGTATTGATGCATTCATGTAAAGTGATAGTGACCTTTTAGGAATGAGCACAATGATAAACATCTAACCCATTACAGAATATTAAACAAATACCTGAAGTTGCCAGTGTCACTGGCTAGAACCAGCAGTAACCAATTATTGCATGCAATGATGTGGGTGTGGGTGTGTGTTGGGCAGAGTTACTTGTTTTAAGCATTTGTTTGGTTTTAAAGTCTCATCATTTTTCTTTCTTTCTTTAGATCTTTGTCCTGCCTGATTTTCTCTTTAGTCAAACTAGAACTTACTTTTGTTGCATCAGCTTCTGCGCTCTTTTAAAAATATGAAGAGCAAAGCTAGAGAGGCTAGAATTGATAAAGTACCTTGTTTCCTCCTCCTTAGAAATCTCTTTCAACTTGATTAAATAATTTTAATACATCTTAAATGTCATTGTCTACATGTGGTATTTCAGAAAGTAATACTTTAGCATTGGTATTACAGGCTAGCTTTTTGTATTCTGGAAATGGTTAATTTGCTGACACTTTCTCTTCTCCCCCAGGCTCCTGCCACATGACTCGGCTTAGAGGACCAGATTCTGATCTTATTTAAACTGGGGTAAACCCAAAGTAACTCCACTGAATTACATTGCTACAATTGCGATGGCAAATTGGCCAAAGGGATGTTAGTCAAGCAACTGCTTCCCAGCTCCTCTTGTACTGAGACCTGATCCTGCTAGGTGCTGAGTACCAATTTAAATTAATGGAAGCTGAGGATGCTGAGCACTACACAAGCCTCTGTTTCTTGAAACCATTGCAGTGTTCAGCCTCCTGGTCTTTGTGTTCCCTGAGAAACTTGTATTAAAGCCTAAGTAGACTTTAAAGAGGACATAGACAAATACCCTATTGCATTGCATCACACCTTCATTACAGCACATGCTATTAATGTCAATGTTGAGATCATGCAAAAAGTTATTGCTACTGCAGGACAGAGGCACACATCATGAGAAAACTCTTTGGTTGAGCTATTGATGACATTTGCTGAAGGGTGAGTTCATCTTCAATGAGCCTGAGAGCTGAACTTGAACAAAATATTCTGAAGCATTCATTGCATTAGGTTAGGTTAGAGGAATACATGACTGACTGGTTGTCACAGAGGTCAAGTATTTACATACAGCAGCTGAGGGGGAATGTACCATGACCTCATTGCTTCACTTGAGTCCTTGTTGAATTCTCACACTTAGAGATAAAGTTTTTAAGACTTAGTATATGTTTTCATTGGTCTTGAGCCTATTTGAAGTCAGAATTTTCTCTAGCAAGTTACCCATGGGTGTGCAGTTCTGTTGCTCATCATGCTCTCTGGGAGGGTCTTAAATCTGTGCCAGTTACACTGAAATTGATTTTTCAGTAAAGACAGGGATTGTGGTATTCCATACACATAGCGGAGAGATTCTATTCATATAGTAGGGATGTGCTGCCTCTGCAATAGTATATTTATCTGCTCTTCCATTTCTCTGTGTCAAGTGAGAAAATGTCCACCATCTGTAGAAAGACGTATTATCTGAATAGTTTGAATTATTATAGTTGTGAACAGCCAACCTTAAATCTTTTCTAAAGTAGGTAGCCTATTTTTTAAAAATATCAAAGATTATTTCCCACAAAGGTTTTTCAGATTGCACATTAAAAAAAAAACAGCTCAGGTTCTGACTTAGAGCAGATATGGCTAACTGGTGCCTTGGATCCTGGTTGCAGCTCAATCGGGCAGTCATTATTCTGGTGTGATAGGATGCTGGCATTCTTCTTCTTGAAGACATCACCATAGGCACTGTACTTGGGGGGCAGTGCTAAAGTCAGCTCTCGTGGTGGCCCCACCTGACCGATGACCCGGGATTGGGAGCAGGGCATCTTTGTTCTGGGGTTTGTCAGATGATGCACACAGGGAGACTCTCTGGCAGAACTCAGAGTGGCAGCTAACTTGGTGCTCATGCCAAAAGATGTGCAGATCATGAGCTGCTGGCCATGAAATAATGAGTATTATGGGGTAGTATGGCAAGATCTTTCTGAACCAAAGGACTTCCTGATGGTGCTTCTGGAATTTGCCATTCAGGACCATCTCCTTTGTCACTAACCCTGACAACAGGAACGAGCGATCTATGGTTTCCTCTAGCTCAGAGACCATCTTTGGTTGCACTGGAATACCAAGGTTTGCCTCCGTGCTTCCCCAAGGTAGGCCTTCACCACAGGCTAGGGTGGTCCAGGCAAACTGTTATGATCCTGATAAGGACAGCTGGGACTAAGAATCAGAGCAGAGTCAAGCCTGAGGCTGATAGTAGCAGAGGAGTTCATAGCCAAGTTCCAGGCCAGGGTCGATACCAAGGATCAGAATCTGAGTCAGGTTTCAAGGTCCAGGTCAGGAGGCAAGGTCCAAGCCAGGAATTCAAGAGCAGAAAGCAAGAATGGCCATGGTAGCTACAGCAGATCCACACTGTTGCGTGGACACTTCCTGGAATTCCCCTTGGGTTTATATAGGTCAGGGAGCCAATCAGGAGCCATGAGGCTGTTGCCTGTCAAAGGCTTGAGCTGGGACTTCTCAGGGTTTGTGTCAACAGTGGGTCATGGGTAGTGGTGCAGGAGCTGGTTACAGCTGCTTCTGGGTGGCAGTGTTGAGGTATTCATTTCCTAGAAGCTCTGTAGGCCTCTGTTTGAGACCTGTTGGGCCTTACATGCTGTTTTGACATTGAATTCATCTGGTCTTTCCTCTCCATATGTCTACACCGGTGACTGAACAAGATTCCAAGCACTTCTTGTGCCAGAACTCCCAACTCATCCTCATATAAACCCCGGAAACATGGTTTCAAGTTGTACATGGGGCAAGAACATATCTCAAGCTGTGGCACGACCCTGTACCCATGGAAGTTTGTTGTGTGGACAGGGATAAGGGACCTGTTCTTTGTCCTGCATTCAATAGTCCCCCAGACCCATTCTCACAATGCTCTGAACCCTTCCTACCTGACTCTTGCCCAAATCTATAATGATCCATGTCCCCCTGTTCTCACCCATAACAGCGAGCTGCACTGACCACTTCACAACAGTTTTCCAGTGTGCTCTTTTCAACAGTACATGTGAACATGGAACATGCTCCATGAGCAGTCTCCTGGTCAGCTGAATTTTGATAAATGTGTGGTTGTAGAGTACTATCCTCCATGACTTCTGTCACAGCACCAGGAACTTGCACCAGGAAGTTTTTGGGGGGCTAGCACAAGTGAACATTCATGGTACTCTGGCCCAGTGTTGGGAATAGATAATGTACTTGAGGCTCTGGTACCAGAGGGCAAAAAATGCCAGCAGTCACTCTGGGAGTGGTCCTAAACCATATCCATTCTTCAAGGATCTGGACCAGATGCTCTCCAGGGCTTCCAATACTGAGCCTGAGGTGACACATAACCACAGGTGAGGCTGATGTGAATCTGATGAAAGCCAGGGTCTGGAACAGGCTGGATCAGGGAGGAGGTGACCCCAGAAGACCCAAAGGAGGAGGCTCTAGAGGATGAGGAGCATGTTATCCTGCACTACTACCTGAGGAGCTGGTTCATCAAGCCCTTCCTAAGGAGCCAGATGTGGACCCCAAGACTCAACAGGAATAGGAATCTGAGGCTGGCGAGTTAAAACCCCAACATTCCTATGAACATCCCTTCCCTCCTTCTTCAGGGCTGCATGCAGGACACCTTTCCTCCCTCCCTCCCTACCCCAATAGTCCCTGGCCAAGACTCAATTGTAAATAGAATCCTGGCAGTGTCTGATCAGATGTACTGACTGGACTGACTGACTAACAGTCCAGTTACCATCAGGGGGTGGGGGGGGCGGGCGGGCAGAGAAGAAGTGGCAGCCTGTTGCCTGGCCCTAAAGTGGTGGCTCCTGCATCAGTATGCATGTACCTCCTTGTTGGCCCCTTTGAGGAACATGGTTTGCAGGGCTGCAGCAGAGGACACAGTGCAGGGGGCCATGGCAAGAAGGATAAGGGGCTCCCAGTGGGCATGGAACATTCCCTGGGAGGGAAGGAATGAAAGCCATCCCGCCAGCTGGTGCTTCTCCAGCCATGCTCTCAGACGGGTCTGCTACAGGGAGGGATCGAGCGGGCCGGGAATATAGCTGCTGGGCAGACAGTGCAGAGGGAGGCAGGGGGCAGCCATGAAGGAGGGCCCAATCCAAGCTTGCCAATGGGGCTGCCTGCTGCTCCCAAAACTGCAGTCTGGCTTACAGTTGTGGACATTAACCCAAAATGAAAGTGAAATTTAACTGAGAAGACACCTGTCAAGGTTCCTTTCCCTACTCTGAACTCTAGGGTACAGTTGTGGGGACCTGCATGAAAACCTCCTAAGCTTACTTTTACCAGCTTAGGTTAAAACTTCCCCAAGCTACAAACTATTTTACCCTTTGTCCTTGGACTTCCACTGCCACCATCAAAGGTCCAGGTTTATTTTTTGAGACAAAGTTGTTTGGAAACATCTTTCCCCTCAAAATCCTCACCAAAACCTTGCAACCCCTGCCTGGGGAAGGCTTGATAAAAATCCTCACCAATTTGCATAGGTGACCACAGACCCAAACCCTTGGATCTTAAGAACAATGAAAAAAACATTCAATTTCTTACAAGAAGAATTTTAATATAAGAAAAGGTAAAAAGAATCACCTCTGTAAAATCAGGATGGTAAATACCTTACAGGGTAATTAGATTCAAAACATAGAGAATCCCTCTAGGCAAAACCTTAAGTTACAAGAAAGAGACAAAGACAAGAATATTCATTCTATTCAGCATAGTCTAATTTCTCAGCCATTTAAAGAAATCATAATCTAATGCGTATCTAGCTAGATTACTTACTAAATTCTAAGACTCCATTCCTGTTCTGTTCCCAGCAAAAGCATCACACAGACAGACAGACCCTTTGTTTCTCCCCCACTCCAGCTTTGAAAGTATCTTGTCTCCTCATTGGTCATTTTGGTCAGGTGCCAACAAGGTTATCCTAGCTTCTTAACCCTTTACAGGTGAAAAAGGCTTTTCCTCTGGCCAGGAGGGATTTTAAAGGTGTTTACCCTTCCCTTTATATTTATGACATGCCCCCCAAATCACAGCTAGGGTGAAACGCTGGCTGGGATTTCTTCCTGGAGCTCTAGGAAAAAACAGAGTTAATAAGACACGCGCACCTCTAAATATACTACCAAGTATATAAAGACCAACAATTTTCCACATCTCAAGGACGATTTTAACCAGTTGATTCTGGGAAACTTTCATGGGAGAGTGCATCAGCCACTTTGTTAGAAGCTCCTGAGATGTGTTGGATGTCGAAAACAAAATCTTGGAGAGCTAAACTCCACAGAATAAGTTTTTTGTTATTTCCCATGGCGGTATGAAGCCACTGTAGTGCAGCATGGTCGGTTTGCAGGTGGAAACACCATCCCCAAACATATGGGCATAGCTTTTCCAGAGCGTAGAGAATGGTGTAACATTCTTTTTCACTGACTGACCAGTTGCTTTCCCTCTCAGACAGTTTTTTTGCTGAGAAACACTACAAGGTAGAATTCTTGATCCGGTCCTTCCTGTTCCCACTGCTCCCATACCACGCTTGGATGCATCTGTGGTTACTAGGAACGGTTTATCAAAGTCTGGGGCCCTTAGTACAGGGTCAGACATGTGTGTCGCTTTAAGTTGGTTAAAGGACTTCTGATACTCTTTGGTCCACTGAACGGCACTTGGCTGTTTCTTTTTGATTAGGTCTGTCAGTGGGGCGGCGATTTGGCTGTATTGCAGTACAAATCGTCTGTAATAACTGGCCAAGCCTAAGGAGGATTGTACCTGTTTCTTGGACTTTGGGACAGGCCACTTTTGGATAGCATCCACTTTAGCCTGTAGGAGGTTGATAGTTCCTTGACCCACTTGGTGTCCAAGGTAACTCTGTTTAGGCCTATTTGACACTTCTTAGCCTTAACAGTCAGTCCTGTCTCCCTTATGCACTCGAAGACTTTTTGTAGATGTTTCAGGTGTTCTGCCCAGGAATCCGAAAATATGGCCACATCGTCAAGGTAGGCAATGACATATTTTCCTAATCCTGCTAGCAGACCATCTACAAGTCTTTGGAAGGTGGCGGGTGCATTCTGCAGCCCGAAAGGGAGTACATTAAATTAATACAGCCCGACATGTGTGGTGAAGGCTGACCTTTCCTTGGCGGATTCATCTACCGGTACCTGCCAGTACCCCTTGGTTAAGTCCAAGGTAGAGATGAACTGGGCCCGTCATAGTTTCTCTAATAATTCATCTGTGCGTGGCATTGGATAGTTGTCTGGGCGAGTTACAGCATTTAGCTTACGGTAGTCTATGCACAAATGTATCTCCCCATCTGGTATGGGAACTAGAACTACTGGAGATGTCCATGCACTCCATCTGTAACATATCCTGGATCTCCAGTTCTATAGCAGTTTTAGCTTGAGGAGACACCCGGTAAGGTTGGACTTTAATTGGGTGAGCATTACCTGTGTCAATGGAATGGTATGCCCATTCAGTCAGCCCTGGGGTGGCTGAGAATGTTGGTGCATAGCTAGTGCACAGCTCCTGGATCTGCTGTCGCTGCATATGCCCGAGGGTCATGGAGAGGTTCACCTCTTCCACACCACCAGCACTTTTCCCTTCATAGTAGACACCTTCAGGCCACACAGCGTCATCTCCTCCCTGGCCTGTAAACTGACAAACTTTTAATTCTCTGGAATAAAAGGGCTTTAGAGAATTAATATGGTATACCTTAGGCTTTCAGTTGGAGGTGGGGAATGCTATGAGGTAATTAACAGCTCCCAGGCACTCCTGGACCATGAATAGCCCTTCCCACGACGCTTCCATTTTATGGGCCTGGAGCACCTTTAAGAGCATAACCTGGTCTCCTACATTGAAGGAACGCTGTCTGGCATGTTTATCCTACCAGGCTTTTTGCTCATTTTGAGCATCCTGTAGGTTTTCTTTAGCAAGGGCTAGAGAGGTTTGGAGGGTGTTTTGTAGGTTGGTTATAAAGTCCAGAACGTTAGTTCCTGGAGAAGGTGTAAATCCCTCCCATTGCTGCTCACCAGTTGTAATGGCCCCTTAACCTCACGGCCATATACAAGTTCAAATGGTGAAAACCCTAAACCGGGATGTGGTACTGCTCTGTAGGCAAAGAGCAACTGCTGCAACACTAAGTCCCAATCATTGTAGTTCTTATTTACGAATTTACATATCATGGCCCCCAAAGTTCCATTAAACTTCTCCACCATGCCATTTGTTTGATGGTGGTAAGGAGTGGCAACCAAGTGATTTACACCATGAGCTTCCCAAAGGCTTTCCATAGTTCCTGCCAGAAAATTAGTTCCTGCATCTGTGAGGATGTCAGAGGGCCAACCTACCCTGGCAAAAATGTCTGCTAGTGCCTGGCACACTCTTTTAGCCCTGGTGTTGCTTAGAGCTACTGCCTCCGGCCATCGGGTGGCAAAATCCATGAAAGTCAGTATGTACTGCTTTCCTCTGGCAGTCTTTTTCGGAAAAGGACCCAGAATATCCACAGCTACTCGCTGAAATGGAACTTCAATGATGGGGAGTGGCTGGAGAGGGGCTTTGACCTGGTCTTGGGGTTTTCCCACTTTTTGGCATATCTCACAAGACCGGACGTAGGTAGAAACATCCTTGCCCATTCCCTCCCAGTTGAATGACCTCCCCAACTGGACTTTGGTCCTCTTCACCCCAGCATGGCCACTAGGATGATCATGGGCAAAGCTCAAGAGCTTGACCCAGTACTTAGTTGGAACTACCAACTGTCTCTGAGGATGCCAGTCTTCCTGGTGTCCACCAGAAAGTTTCCTTGTATAAGAGTCCTTTTTCTACAACAAACTTGGATCGATTAGAAGAGCTGAGAGGCGGTGGATTGCTCTGTGCCACCGTCCAAGCTCTCTGGAGGCTTTCATCTACTTCCTGTTCAGCCTGGAACTGTTCCCTTGCTGCTGGAGACATCAGTTCCTCATTGGATTGTGGATCTATGCTTGGTCCCTCTGGAAGCGATGTAGGGGATGGCGCTGTTTCCGTTGACTGTGAACCGCTCTCCGCTGGTGCACTAGTTTGGGGTTCAGGCTCCGGCTGAGCCTCTTGTGTAGGGTTATCAGCTGCTGCCGGTTCAGGTTCGGTGGGGCCCTCTGGGGTTGGAGTTGCAAGTACTGGATTCAGTGCTGGCAATGGGTCTGGTGCTGGTTGTTCTGCCAGTTCCGGTTCTGGGACTGGCTCTGTCTGGGTCTCTGGGACTGGATCCACTACTGCTGTTGCAGACATTGGCCTGGGGTCCGAGTCCATCACCTCTGACTGGGTCCTGGTTGGAGTTTCCAGAATAGCGCTAGGCGTGATGGCTGGTTTATTCTGGCTGTGGGTGACCATTCCCACCCTCTTGGCTGCCTTCACATGATTGGCCAAGTCTTCCCCCAACAGCATGGGGATGGGATAATCATCATAAACTGCAAAAGTCCACGTTCCTGACCAGCCCTTGTACTGGACAGACAACTTGGCTGTAGACAAATTGAAAGAGTTGGACTTGAAAGGTTGAATCGTCACTTGGATCTCTGGGTTGATTAACTTGGGGTCCACTAAGGAAGCATGGATAGCCAACACCTGTGCTCTGGTGTCCCTCCATGCGGTGACCTTCTTCCCACCCACACTCACAGTTTCCCTCCACTCCAAGGGTATCTGGGAGGTATTTGGGCCTGAGGACCTCTGGGGTGATTCTGGTGCAATGAACTGTAATCTGTTGGGGTTCTTGGGGTTCCCAGCTCATTACATTTAAAACATCATCCAGCTGACGGGTCACTGGGGTGAGGTGGTTGCTGGAGAACGGTGTGGCAGGACGATAAGGTGGTTGGAGGGTTCCTTGGAGGGTAGATGGGGCCTTGGCAGCCCCCTGATAGTCGGATGTGGTCTGAGGTTGTCCCTTCTGGTATCCGCTCCAACTGCAAGCAGTTTTTTTCTTCTCTTCCACCTCCACCCATTTGGTTCCAATCTCCCTCGCCTCGATTACAGTTTTGGGCTTCCCGTCTAGGATGTATCTTTGTATTTCCTCAGGAACACCCTCTAAGAATTGCTCCATTTGCATTAGGAAGTGCAAATCTTCTGGAGATTTAACACTTGCTCCTGATATCCAGGCATCCCAATGTTTCACAATGTGGTAGGCATGTCGGGTAAATGACACGTCTGATTTCCACCTTAAGGCTCTGAACCATCGACGGGAATGCTCGCGTGTTAGCCCCATTCTGACTCTCACCTTGGTTTTAAACAGTTCATACTTGTTCATGTGTTCCTTAGGCATTTCAGCCACCACCTCTGCTAAGGGTCCACTGAGCTGTGGCCTCAGCTGTACCATGTATTGGTCTGTAGAGATGCTGTACCCAAGGCAGGCCCTTTCCAAGTTTTCTAAGAAGGCCTCGGTATCATCGTCTGCCTTGTAGGTGGGGAACTTTCTGGGATGGGAAGTGGTACCTGGAGAAGGATTGCTAGGGTTTGTTGGTATATTCTGCTGAGCCTTTGTCTTCTCCATCTCCAGTGCATGCTTCCTCTCTTTTTCCTTCTCCTCCTCCATATGCTTTCTCTCTCTTTCCTTATTCCCCAGTTCTTTGGCCCTTGCCTCCATTCCCATCCGCATTAGTTCTATCTGTCTTCCATGTTCCTTTTGTTTTTCCTCAGCCTCAAATCTGGCTAATTCCAGCTTTTGTTGAACCGTGGAGTCTGTCATCCTAACCTCTCTGTTTTTAACTAACTTTACACCCGAGAGTTAGACAGAAAACCAAAACAAACAAAAAACTTGGCTTGTAAAATTTTGCTATGCTGAATATGATACCTATATTCTCTGATAGTGATTGTCAACCTAAGGAGAAATCAAAAAAAAACCCTAACACCTTTGGCTCCAGGCAAATAGGTAGAAAATCCCTCTAGTTGCTCTTAGGGAAAAAAAAAAACCTTCAGGTCTGTGAAGACTGGTGAATTTCGCTGCAGGAGGTTAACTATCCTGCCTTTAGGTAGAGAAAACTCCAGCTCACAAAAGACAATTCCCTTTTGTCTGTGCTCTGGCCCCAAAACAGAGAGATGGACTACTTCCAGTTTGAAACCTGCTTTCCAGCAGCCCAAAGGAAAAAGAAATTCTTTTTAAAATCTGTTCTCCTTGTCCAAAAGATCAAAATCCTTAAAAAAACCCTCCAAAACTAACACCTTTGTCTCCAGGCAAATAGACAGAAAACCCCTCTAGTTGCTTTTAGGTAAAAAAAAAAAAACTTCAGGTCTGTGAAGACTTGTGAATTTCCCTGCAGGAGTTTCACTATCCTGCCTTTAGTTAGAGAAAACTCCACCTCACAGAAGACAATTCCCTTTTGTCTCTGCTCTGGCCCCAAAGCAGAGAAAAAAAAACTCTGTTTTCAGTTTAAACTGCTTTCCAGCAGCCCAAAGGAAAAAAAATATTTCCTTTTCAAATCTGTGCTTCTGGTTCAAAAAATCTCAAAATGATTTCAAGTTGATCCCACCGCTCTGCCACCGTGTCAAGGTTCCTTCCCCACTCTGAACTCTAGGGTACAGATGTGGGGACCTGCATGAAAACCTTACTTTTACCAGCTTAGGTTAAAACTTCCCCAAGGTACAAACTATTTTACCCTTTGTCCTTGGACTTCCACTGCCACTTCCACTTCCACTTCCACTTCCATCAAACGTCCAGGTTTATTTTTTGAGACAAAGTTGTTTGGAAACGTCTTTCCCCCCAAAATCCTCACCAAAACCTTGCACCCCCCTGCCTGGGGAAGGCTTGATAAAAATCCTCACCAATTTGCATAGGTGACCACAGACCCAAACCCTTGGATCTTAAGAACAATGAAAAAAGCATTCATTTTCTTACAAGAAGAATTTTAATATAAGAAAAGGTAAAAAGAATCACCTCTGTAAAATCAGGATGGTAAATACCTTACAGGGTAATTAGATTCAAAACATAGAGAATCCCTCTAGGCAAAACCTTAAATTACAAGAAAGAGACAAAGACAAGCATATTCATTCTATTCAGCACAGTCTAATTTCTCAGCCATTTAAAGAAATCATAATCTAACGCGTATCTAGCTAGATTACTTTCTAAATTCTAAGACTCCATTCCTGTTCTGTTCCCGGCAAAAGCATACACAGACAGACAGACCCTTTGTTTCTCCCCCACTCCAGCTTTGAAAGTATCTTGTCTCCTCATTGGTCATTTTGGTCAGGTGCCAGCGAGGTTATCCTAGCTTCTTAACCCTTTACAGGTGAAAGGATTTTTCCTCTGGCCAGGAGGGATTTTAAAGGTGTTTACCCTTCCCTTTATATTTATGACAACACCCTCTGCAGAACAATCACAAACCAGAAGGTGTTATACATGTGGACGCATCCTGCCCCAATTACCCATAATGAGTAATTACCTCAGTGACCAGCTTGTGACAGTCGGTGCAAGGGGAACTAAACTGTTCATTGAAACACAAATGAGTGGGAATGTTCCCTCAAGTTTTTACAGCAGATGCAGGAGATGTGGTGCTTTGTTTGGGATCAGGCTAAGGTAAACCCCTGTTTCAAGATATAGGAACAAATTGCATCCTGGATTTCCCTGACCTATGGTGATCCAGCATAAGTATGAACGTTCGCTGGATCAGGCTGACTATAAAGGCTTTGTAAACCAGTCTTGTCTTGTGCCCACTCTGTTCTAAAGTACTCTCTTTTAATCTCACAAATGTTATGAAAGGCACAGCACGCCACAATAATGTGAATGGTTTCAGCATCCAACCAAGTGTGTAGACATTGCCAAAGATCCTTCAGCCATCCAAAGGTGCACTCCACTACCATCCTGCAGCTGCTTAGTTTGAAACTGAATTCCCATTTTGCCAGGTTGTTGATGTTGGGATTGGGTTTCATTAGCCAGAGTAGGAGCTGGTATGCAGGATCCCCCTTTGGCATGGAGATGCTGTACAGAACTAGAATAAAGTCCCTTCCTCCCACTTCAAGAGCAGTCTTGATTCTCCTCAGCACCCTGATGTTATGAATCTTTCATATGTGTCCAACGTTTGTGTTCATAAACCTGCCTTTGTGGTCCACTCTGCCTTGAAGAACAAGGGAGTAGTAATCTTTTCTATTGACATATTCACTTGGGCCTTTTGGTGGGCAAAGTATGGGGATGTGGGTGCCATCAATTCCACCCACACATTTTGGACACCTCATTCCCTGGAATACAGCTATAGTTTCTGAAACTTTGGTGATGGCACCCTCCCATAGATAGAGTGTTGACAACTTTGCAAAGGTGCATCACCTCAACCCCACCAGTGGACTTCCTAGCCCTGAAGTGGTTTGTTACTGATCAGGTGCTGTCCAGCATTGCCAACTTCCAGAGGGTGATAGCCACCCATTTCTGCACCAATATGGGTCTCTGGAACTGAGTGTTCTGTTGTTGTAGGGTTGGAGCCACTCCACACAGAGCTCCATGTATGTCTGTTTCCTCAGGACAGGTCTACACTATTTCTAACTTACATTGCTCAAGGATGTGAAAAAGCTAGCCCCTAAGTGATTCAAGTTACAGTGACCTAAGCATTGTCCACATCAGTGCTACATCGCTGAAAGATGCTCTCCTGCTGACATAGCTTCCGTCTCTTGTGGAAGTGGAGTAATTATGATGATGGGACAGAGCTCTTCCATCAGCATACAGGATCACCAGATGCAATAGAATGGTGCAGCTGCATCAGTGCCGCTGTAGCACTTCTAGTGTAGACTAGCCTTCAATCTGAAGATCTGCAGCCTCTGGTTGTCATCCCACATTCCCAAGACAATGTGATCCCACCATGCTATGCTGGTTCTCCTGGTACAGAAGTATATTTTACAACCTTAATCCTGCTCCCATGGGAGTTAATGGCAAATGTGATGAAGCAAGGCCAGATGGCTATAGAAAAGTAGTGGGAGATAGATATATTAGCTCCAGGCTAAACAAATCCCTGGTACCAGGTTAAGTGAAATGGAAGCTGCTCCAGGTCAATTAAGACACCTGGGGCCAATTAAGAACTTTCCAGAAGGCAGGGAGAATGCTATGTTGATTGGGATACCTGAAGCCAATCGGGGCTGGCTGAAACTAGTTAAAAGCCTCCCAGTCAGTCAGGTGGGTGTGCATGTCAGGAGCTGTGAGAAGAAGTTGTGCTGTTGGAGAGGCTGAGTAGTATACACCATATCAGGCACAAGGAAGGAGGCTCTGAGGTAAGAGTGAAGTGGAGCTTGAGGAATTGAGGGCTGCTGTGGGGGAAATAGCCCAGGGAATTGTACATGTCATGATTCTAAAAGGTCAGCTACCATAGCTGTTACTATTAGGTCCCTGGGCTGGAGCCCAGAGTAGAGGTTGAGCCCGGGTTCCCCCGCACTTTTGCCCCCTGATTTATCACTGAGACTGGGAGACAACAGAGACTGTGCAAGGAAGGATAACTTCTCCTCACCTCCCTCGCTGGCTTATGATGAAAATGGCTCAGTAGACTATGACCCTTGTCTCTAGAGAAAGAAAGGTTACGTGGAGGGTCACAGTGAGCCTCTGAGGCTAGTGAAATCCGTCAGGAAATGTGGGACCCACAGAGGCAAGGACAGAGCTTTGTCACACAAAACTCTGACGGCTTCAATGGGAGGAGGACAAAGCCCTAAATCATTATCTGGGACATGAATTTAAAATGGGTGAGTTTCCTAACTTCATATCCTGTGTAAGGGTATCCAGCAAGGAAAGAAGGTAGCAGTGGAGTTGTACAAAAATTGGAGGCTAACCTCTGCTTCATTTTTTATTCTCATGGGTTTCACTTTGAGGTTCAGGTTTTAACAAAACCAATAAAAAACAAACACTAACCTAATACATTTCCCCTCAAATAGGAAGTTTCTTATTAAGGCATTGGACGGGGATTCATAAGATTGTTAATGGGAGTGATGATAATAACACTTTCTTTATCTTTCCTTTTATCTTGCGTATCTATTTAAATTGTGAATTTTTCTGGGTGGAACTATATCTTATTATATGTGCAGCATCTAGTAAGTCCCAGTTTCAGCTACGGCTCCAATAATACTCCATCTTTCTCTTATGACTCTCTGTTCCATGATGAACATAAGGTCTTAACCACTGCCTTCCATCTTTACTGGACTCCTGCTGCACACTGTTTCTTCCTATGTCATTTTGATGCCTTTTAATTCTGCTTCTATAGTGCATTTCTATGTTATCCTTGGTCTACCTCATCACCTCTTGCCTGCAGAGTCCAGTCCAACACCTGTCTTGTTGTGTTGTTTGGGTCTTGCCTCCATGTATGTCCTAGCCATTTCCATTTCATTCCTTAATTACCTGTCCTATCAGTTTCTGTTTCATCCTCCTCCATATAATTATTTTTGTGATTTTTTCTGTCTATCTGATATTGAGGATTTATTTACGGCAGCTGTTTATGAAAATATGGAGCTTAGATATTCAGGTCTTGATAAGATTCCAAGTTTCAGTGCCATATAGTAAAACCGACTTTACAAATATTTGAAGTTTAGTTTGGACTTTGGTTTCTCCAGATTGGCTTTAGAGTTACAAAGGCAGGTCTGACTTTTGCTATGCTGGCTTTAATGTCTTTGTCTGTTCCATTTCTTGTGCTTTACAATGCTGCCAAACTGTATGAAATATCAGACCTCTTCTAGGTCAGTCCCAGAAAGTGATATTGGTGTTTCTTGTTGTGTATTGATTCTCATGGTTTTAGTTTTCTCTGTGTTGATTTTCAACCCTATTAATTGTGCATAGATCTGGAGATCATTGGTTTTGGCTTGCATATCTCTATGGCTTTGGGATAGCAAGTTGATGTCATCAGCAAAGTGAAGGTCCTCGAATTGCTGTGTTAAAATCCGCTGTATACCCCTTGGTTGTTCTGTGATCTCTCACTTTGTTCAATTCACTACCAGTAAAAAGATCATGGGTGACATGAGACATCTCTACTTCTGCTCTGGTGATAGGTCTTAGTTCGATGTCCAGATCTTCCACTTCTGCTATATCTAGGAGACTGGACACTGGCTCACCATTCAGTAATTAACTCAAGTGTATTAGTCATACAGTCCATAAATGTAATTGTTCTGATATCTTTATTGTTAAGGTGTCCTTGTTGTCTTGCACTGTTTTGTTTTTCTTCCTGACAACTGTCTAATGATGTTGTATAGTGTCTTGATGTCATTTTGTACTGCTGTGGTCTGTGCATCTCTTGCAATTTTGTCTATAATGTCTCATTTGTCTTTCCTAGCACTCTTTTTGACTCATTGTTCTTTACAGTATATTTCTCCTGGAGTCATTGTGTCTGTGTTCTTTTTCTTACTTGATTTAGTCTGTTTAGTCAGTCTGTTTAGTCATTTGTTTTAATTTGATGATGTTATAATGTGGGCATCTCTGTTATTCAGATCTTTTTTGTTCTTATTTTTATTTTCACTTTGGTGCAAGGTCAGTTCTCACTTCTGCCCTGTTCCTGCTGTATATAACTTCTAAAGTTCTTCTCCATTTGTACTCAATTGTTAGGTGATCAGTTTGATTCCCTGTTTTGTGATCTGGTGACCTCCAAGTTATCTTATGAATAGTACAGTGAGGGAAGTTAATTCCTCCAATGACCAGGTCATTTATTCCACAAAAATCAACAAACATTTCACATTTTTTTTTCATTTCACTGAGTCTTTGTTTCCCCATTATTACTTCCCTGCCAGCATTGTTGCTCCCTACTTTAGAATTCATATCCCCCATTATTAGTAGGACATTTTGGTATCTTGCCTATTATGTTCTCTAGCTGCTTGTAAATGTTTTCTTTTTCCTCTTGGCTAGCTTGATTTGTTGTAGCATTACATTGAATTATGAACACTTTCTAGAACTTGAGTGTAAATTGTATGGTTAGAATCCTTTATGAAACTTGTGTCCATTCTATCAGGCTTTTGGCTGCCCTTTTTGGTAGTATCAGACACATGCCATGCCTATGTATCCTAGGCATTTGATACCCTGGAATATTTGAAAGATATGTTCAGTGACAAAGTTATTTGTTCTGATGTTACCCATCTCATTTCACTCAGACCTAGTATATCTAGTTTATATCTGTCCATTTTATAACAGAAAAAGGAAGCCTGCTAAAAAATCAGTGGGGCTACTGAATGGAACATCCAAGAAAGACGAGGCCATTGCAGAGAAGCTAAATGAATTCTTTGCATCAGTCTTCACTGCAAAGGATGTGAGGGAGATTCCCACACCTGAGTTATTCTTTTTAGGTGACATATCAGAGGCTCTGTCCCAGATTGAGGTGTCAATAGAGGAGGTTTTGGAACAAATTTGTAAATTAAACAGTAATAAGTCATCAGGACCACACAATATTCACCAAAATGTTCTGAAGCAACTCAGATATTAAACTGCAGATCTACTGATGGTATTTTAACCTATCACTTAAATCAGTCTCTGTACCAGATGGTTGGCAGATAGCTAATGTAGCATCAATTTTTAAAAATTTTGCTCTAGAGATGATCCTGGCAATTGGAGACCAATAAACCTAACATCAATACGAGGAAAATTGGTTGAAACTGTAGCAAACAACTGAATTACTAGACATATAGACAAACATGATATGTTGGGGAAGAGTCAACACAGCTTTTGTAAAGGGAAATCATGCCTCATCGATTTATTAGAATTCTTTGAGGGGGTCAACAAACATGTGGCCACAGATAATCCAGTAGATATAGCATACTTGGACTTTCAGAAAGCTTTTGACAAGATCCCTCATGAAAGGCTCTTCAGCAAAGTAAGCAGTCCTGATATAAAAGAAGGAAGGTCCTCTCATGGATCTGAAACTGGTTAAAAGTTAGGAAACAAAGGGTAGGAATAAATTGTCAGTTTTCATGGTGGAGGTTCTCTAAGGATCTGTACTGGGACCAGTGCTGTTCAGCATATTCATAAATGATCTGGAAAAGGGGTAAACATTGAGGTGACAAAGTTTGCAGATGATATAAAATTACAAAAGATAGTTAAGTTCATAGCAGACTGCAAAAGGATCTCACAAAACGGGTGACTGGGTAACAAAATGGCAGATGACATTCAATGCTGATAAATGAAAAGTAATGCACATTGGAAAACATAACAACAACTAGAAAAGGAGTACTTGTGGCACCTTAGAGACTAATAAATTTATTTGAGCATTAGCTTTCATGAGCTACCGCTCACTTCATCAGATGCATTCAGTGGAAAATACAGTGGGGAGATTTATATACACAGAGAATATGAAACAATGGGTGTTACCATACACACTGTAACCAGAGTGATTACTTAAGGTGAGCTATTACCAGCAGGAGAGCGGTGGGGAAAAAAACCTTTTGTAGTGATAATGAAGGTGGGCCATTTCCAGCAGTTGACAAGAATGTCTGAGGAACAGTGGGCGGGGGGAGGATAAACATGGGGAAATAGTTTTGTGTAATGACCCATCCACTCCCAGTCTCTATTCAAGCCTAAGTTAATTGTATCCAGTTTGCAAATTAATTCCAATTCAGCAGTCTCTCATTGGAGTCTGTTTTTGAAGTTTTTTTGTTAAAGAATTACCACTCTTAGGTCTGTAATTGAGTGACCAGAGAGACTGAAGTATTCTCCAACTGGTTTCTGAATGTTATAATTCTTGACATCTGATTTGTGTCCATTTATTCTTTTACATAGAGACTATCCAGGTTGACCAATGTACATGGCAGAGGGGCATTGCTGGCATATATCACATTCATAGATGCGCAGGTGAACGAGCCTCTGATAGTGTGGCTGATGTGATTAGGCCCTATGATGGTGTCCCCTGAATAGATATGTTGTCAGAGTTGGCAACGGGCTTTGTTGCAAGGATAGGTTCCTGGGTTAGTGGTTCTGTTGTGTGGTGTGTGGTTGTTGGTGAGTATTTGCATCAGGTTGGGGGCTGTCTGTAAGCAAGGGCAGGCCTGTCTCCCAAGATCTGTGAGAGTGATGGGTCGTCCTTCAGGATAGGTTGTAGATCCTTGGTGATGCGTTGGAGAGGTTTTAGTTGGGGGCTGAAGGTGAAGGCTAGTGGCATTCTGTTATTTTCTTTGTTGGGCCTGTCCTGTAGTAGGTGACTTCTGGGTACTCTTCTGGCTCTGTCAATCTGTTTCTTCACTTCAGCAGGTGGGTATTGGGTAGTTGTAAGAATGCTTGATAGAGATCTTGTAGGTGTTTGTCTCTGTCTGAGGGGTTGGAGCAAATGAGGTTGTATCATAGAGCTTGGCTGTAGACAATGGATCGTGTGATGTGACCTGGGTGAAAGCTGGAGACATGGGTAGGAATAGCAGTCAGTAGGTTTCCAGCATAGGGTGGTGTTTATGTGACCATCGCTTATTAGCATGGTAGTGTCCAGGAAGTGGATCTCTTGAGTGGACTGGTCCAGGCTGAGGTTGATGGTGGGATGGAAATTGTTGAAATCATGGTGGAATTCCTCAAGGGCTTTTTTTCCCTGGTCCAGATGATGAAGATGTCATCAATGTAGTGCAAGTAGAGTAGGGGCATTAGGGAATGAGAGCTGAGGAAGCGTTGTTCTAAGTCAGCCATAAATATGTTGGCATACTGTGGGGCATGCAGGTACCCATCGCAGTGCCACTGATTTGAAGGTATACATTGTCCCCAAATGTGAAATAGTCATGGGTGAGGACAAAGTCACAAAGTTCAGTCACCATGTTAGTCATGACATTATCGGGGATACTGTTCCTGATGGCTTGTATCAAAAATATCCATCTTTGTGTGGAATATTGGTGTAGAGGGCTTCTACATCCATAGTGGCCAAGATGGTGTTTTCAGGAAGATCACCGATGGATTGTAGTTTCCTCAGGAAGTCAGTGGTGTCTCGAAGATAGCTGGGAGTGCTGGGAGTGTAGGGCCTGAGGAAGGAGTCTACATAGCCAGACAATCCTGCTGTCACAACTATACATATAAAATGATGGGGTCTAAATTAGCTGTTACCACTCAAGAAAGAGATTTTGGAGATATCCTGGATAGTTCTTTGAAACATGCTCAATGTGCAGCAGCAGTAAAAAAAAAAAATACTAACAATGTTAGGAACCATTAGGAAAAGGATAGATAACAGACAGAAAATATCATAATATCACTATATAAATCCATACTACAGGTATATCTTGAACACTGCGTGCAATTCTGGTTGACCCATCGCAAAAGAGATATATTAGAATTGGAAAAAAGACAGAGAAGGGCAACAACATGATTAATGGTGTGGAACAGCTTCCATTTGAGAAGAGACTAAAAAGACTGGGATTGTTCAGCTTAGAAAAGAGACGACTAAGGGGGATATGATAGATGTCTCTAAAATCATGAGTGGTGTGGAGAAAAAGTGTTATTTACCCTGTCATATAACACAAGAACTATGGGTCACCCAATTAAATTAATAGATAGAAGATTTAAAACAAACAAAAGGGAGTACTTCTTCACACAATGCACAGTCAACCTATGGAACTCATTGCCAGGGGAAGTTGTGAAGGCTAAAAGTATAACTGGGTTAAAAAAAGAATTAGATAGGTAAATGGAAGATAGCTCCATCAATGGCTATTAGCCAAGACAGTCATGGATGCAATCCTATGCTTTGGGTGACCCTAAGCATCTGACTGCCAGAAGCTGGGATTGGATAACAGGGGATGGATCACTCAATAAATTGCCCTGTTCTGTTCATTCACTTTGAGGAATCTGGCACCAGCTCCTGGCAGAAGACGGGACACTGTGCTAGATGTACCATTGGTCATACTAGGTCAGAACATTCTTATTTCTGTTATTTGGACTGTTTTACCAGGCTCACATAATTTCTGCACATTCCATGTAACAATTTTGGTAATGGATTTAGAAAAGAGCCAGTTCATCAGCAGAGTAGCTTCCTTGGGATTTTGGCCACTTTTCATCATCATTTTTCATCTAGGTCTATTTGAATAGATTTGAGTTGGATTGAGCAGTATTGCAGTTTCTATAACAACTTTGTTATTTACGGAAAGGGCTTCTTAGCCCCCATCCCAACCCACTACCAAGGTGTTCTGCCTTTAGTATGCACCTACCCTTCAACTTGTCTGGCATAGGTGACCCTACAAGAAGTTATGGTCCCACAAGCATTCCTGCCACATCAAGGCTTAATCCATGGGGAAGGCCAAGGACATTACTGCAAATTAAAAAATAATGATAATATCATGTGAAGCCACTGCTTCGCATGCCTTTTTTTTTAACATGAAACTATACATTTGACCATTTTTTCACTTGACAACAGGTTGGACTCAGGTTCACTTGAGGGATTGGTTACCTGCCTCAGATATGAGTTATCAGCATAGCCTGAAACCAGGCAATTTTGGCATGTGTAGCGAGGAGGCATAGCCTCCCTCAGAGATAGACCACAAGGAACCACAACCCTCCCCTTGGTCTGCAAAGCCAGGAAAGCCACTCCCACCCCATCAGAAGCTGAGGGGTAGGACAGAAAGTGGAAGTATAAAAGGCAAGGGAGATAGACACCTCTCTCCCGCTGCTGGAGCCGGCAGTGGAGGAGGACCACTGCTGCCCTGGGTACTGGTCAGAGTTTCCAGGGCCACCACCCGACTGAGATGCCAAGGAGCTGCTGGGGCTGCCACCTGAGGACTGGCCAAGGCTCCCAAGGCTGCCTCCTGACAGAGACGTGGACAAACTGCTGGGGCTGTCCCTGACCACTGACTCCAGCAGATGGAAGATACCAACAGCACAGAGGTACCACACCCCGGGGATGTAGGAAGTAGCCCAAGGAAACTAGACTACCGTCTAGTCGAGTGTTGACCTAACATTAGGTCAGTGTGTTGTGGACGGATCCCTGCAGACCCAGTGGCGGACTACTTTGCCACTGTTGGGGCGCTGGGACTGGTGGAGTTGGGTGGGTGCAGATCTCCCTATCCCCTACAATCCCACCTCTGGGGTGGCAGCCTCCCCACCTTAGGCCAGGAGGCCTGCTGTAGTCTACTGTCTGCTGAGCTAGGAGGCTATACTGTTTGGTGCTCACCCCTAGACTGCCTTACCACTCTGCCCTGACTTCAGGCCACAGCCCCCAATCTATTTGTTGCCCTTCCCTGCCCTGCCCTGCCCTGCCTGAGGGCCCAGGCTTATAGATCTTGTAGCTCTGTCCTGACCACAGGCCACAGCCCCTAACACTTTGCTGCCCCAACCTTACTGAGGGTTGGGGTCATAGACACTTTGTTGCTCTGCCCTGGTTGAGGGCCTGGGGCATAGATGCTTTGCAGCTCTGCCCTGACTGCAGGCCAGAGCCCTGACTGTGGGTGCTCTGCCTGAATCAAGTGGCCTGAGCTTTATAGACTGCTAATTCCCCTCCTCCTCCAGTTGTTTGCAGTGCTAGGGGCACAACAGCAAGGAAGTATGGCCTTCCTTACAGATAGACCGGGAGGCATGACCACGCTTTCTTACAACATATTTTCAGATTTTATTGCAAACATTTTGCAGAGCTCTAGCTTCCACACAAGGATAATCTTGGCATGGTAAAATCCCTGCAATGAGGGAGTATTCATTGAACTGATTAGCTGCTTAGACCTTGTTCCTCATTGCCTATTTATACCCTTAATCTACTTTGTGTTAATATATTTTTTAACTCTCAGTGCTAAAGGACTCTTTAACTGAGCAAAGAAAGACATATCAAGAACAATAACTAGAAGCTGAAGCCAGACAAATTCAAATTAGCAATAGGTGTTTATTTCTAACAGTGCAGATGATTCACCACTGTAAGAAACTTCCTAGGGAAGTGATTGATTTTCCATCTTTTGATGGTCTTCAAATAAGATTGGATGCCTTTTTGGAAGATATGATTTAGTTGAAACACAAGTTATGCTTTAATCAGTCACAAGTTATTGGGTTCAGTACTGGGGGTAACGGTGACATTTAATGACTTGTGCCATACAGGTCAGACTAGATGATCTGATAGGCCCTTCTGGCCAAGAACTCTATGATCACATCAAGAATGTATATCAAGAATGTATTATATATTCACTTTGTCCATGGTTCTGCTAAGAAACTCCTTGTCTGCCTTATTTCAGATTTTACTTTTGTGTTAACAACAGGATTACCTTTATCAAAGGGGAAGGGCAGAAGAAGTTAAGAAATGTGAGTTTCTGAGCTTCAGATTTCGTAGCTGTAAAGTGGAGGGGGGGGCATAGAAGAGAGAGAATAGACACAAAGAATTTTGACCCCATTAGCCTCAGATTTACAGAAAAGAAGAAATTATGAGTAATTAAGTGTTACACTGTTTTTGTTTCTGTCTTTGTTTCTTGGGAGCAGCCATCAGCCGGCATTTTTATTAAAAGAAATGAAAACGAGGAGTGAAATAGGATGCTGAGAATAACCAAAAAGATTCTGCTTTCATTCAAGTTTAATAATGATACTTTTCTTTCTTCTCTGTGGTGTTGTCTTTCTCCTTTTTTTGAGTATATGAAGGAGCCTAGAACAGAGAGCTAGCATCAATGTGATACCATGTTACACTAATATTGTTTAGCCCAGAATGTATGATGAACGGATTTTCCTATTGATGCTGTCAACTAGATTCCTCGTAAATATTTCCTCTTTGGGACACTACCCCATATAAAGACTTTAGGTAATTAACAGATTAATAAAGAGAGGGGGAAAAGTAATTTTGGTCATGTCATGTATGTTTAGTAAAACAGTTTTTTCCAGGAAACAGTCTTTAAACTGTTAGTTGCCTTTTGCACCTGTCATGAGATATATCTTCATTTCAGGATATATCTTCCTATTCTCAATAGGGAAAGGAGGTGGTGGGGAGGAAAGATAGATTCATATCAGACAGCGGAGAACAATCATATTTTTCCTTGAAGCCCTGAACTCCAGATATGCTCTCCCTAGTCAGCTGTATATAGAAAATATAGCTGCAAATGACCACCCTAGCTTTGTCAAAGCCGCTTTAGGCTTTTGCCTTTTTATTGCTATTTGTAGGCTTTCCTTTTCAATATACTTTGGTGGATGTAAATCAGATTATACAGGAAGTTGGCAAAAAAAAAAAGAATTATAGTAACACAGAGAAGAACCTCCTATGTTTTACTGAAATTTCCTTCGACATCCTTTCTCTGACTTATTTGTATAAATCACACACTGTCTGCCTCAATATATTAATTGTTACAAAGAAAGAGCCAAAATTTAATTATTAGCATAAAATTCATACTATCAACCTGATGGAAATCTCATATTCTACCAGCTCAGTAACCAAAGAAGTTGCTGAAATAGATAGCTAACAGAGAGAAAGAGATCAGTGTCACTAAGTCGTTCAAAAAGTAATTTTTTCCTTAGATGTGGTTGTCAGAGCCAAACCTGCAATCAGATGGGTGGCTGAAAGGTAGACTGAGAAAGAAGGTGAGAAAAGATATCGGACATTAGAAGTCACAAAGTGCCAATTTTAAATCCAAAATTACAAAATTTTGTTACAAAACAAAAATTGTTCCACATGCTGTGAATCTGGTGAAATTGACAATTGCACTTTTTCTCAAAAACCTGGAAAAGTTTTTCAACTTGTGTGAGTCATGGAATTTGATTTAGGTACAAGAACACAAAAGTTACTAGGATCCAAAAAAAAAAGCAAATTCCAAGATTCAATAAAATTTGGTTTTAATGAGAACATAAAATAAACCATTATTTGCCAGTGGACCTCTGGGACAACAGAATATGCAGCTTCAGGATAAACACGTTGGTTGTTAGAAGGGTAGTAGATGGACATCCACGGAGAAATCAAGATGCAGGTCCTCTAAAAGAAACTGAACTAAGTTAGAGGGGCACAATGCCACATCTTTTGATGCCATTATGCTATTCCCCCATTGCCTGTTCAAAAAAAAAGTAGGCTCATAAAAATGGTAGGATTAAGGGCTTCTGGATGACTGTTTGCATCTTATGTCAACTTCTCCCCTCTTCTCAAAACACCCCCTGAAAGTCAGCATCCGATGTGTGAACCTTCTTCAGCCTTGACATGCTAGATATATCAGAGACAGTTTGATGTATTTGCAATAAAAAGGAAACTGCAGCAAGCTTGGAACAAATGAAATTTACTGTTGTGAAAATGATGGCATTTGATCCTGTGCAAATCACTAGTCCCTGCCCCTATCACCCAGTATGGCAGAAAAACACTTGTTATCTAAAGTTTATGGAGGCTTTGGAAAGCATCAGTAGCATCTGTGTATTGTAGTGCCAGGCAGACCACTCTTTGTGAGACACCCCCATTGGCTAAGCAGCAAACCCCAATACATCTAAAATAGAGAAAAGTTAGAACATTGGAGTGGTGCTGGATGAACATAAAATTGATTAGAGGGAAAAATATAATTTGTTATTGTTTTTTCCCTGGGCATTAAGATTAAAAGTGGGAAAAAGTGATTAAAAATGTGGGTAAAAACACGAACATCTTCATTGGAGGGGTGGTGAATGTAAACAACAAACAAAATAAAGACCTTTGAAAAATACCTCTCTTTAAATGAAGACCAGTAGTAGAGTAAGCCTAAGAGGGTCTCAGATCCAACCCAACTAAATCCCAGCAACAAGTAAAGTGCTCAGGTGCTCCTGGCTCCTTCCTCTCCCAATGTCAAATTCCAACACTTTCTGGTGTTGCATTCCTCACTATTCCAATGTATCCAAACATTGTGGGTCCATGAATCCTGCCTTAATGCTCCCCAATAGGGGCCCAACTATCCCAAGAGTAAAAGTAATAAGCAAGTTGGTGCCAAGGACTAGGACCAGATTCTGTCATACTCATTCAAACTGAGTAGCACCATAGACAGTGGAACTATTGCAGATTAAGATGATACTCAACATGAGTAAGAATAGCAGAATCTTAACATCCACTAACAGTGAAGTCCCATGTATCTATCATCTTGGACTGACCACAGAACAAAACAAACAAACAAAAAAACCCTAAGCAAATAATGAATAACCATTTCAATGAAATGCACTTTACTTTCTTTTCACAAATTCCCCATGAGCAGACTGAGCTTTTCATTGAACTAATCGCAAAGGCTCGAAATTATTCACTGAACAATTTCTGCAAATAATTTTTGGTCTGTAGCTTGCATTAGAGAAGTTCATTGTGAGACTTTGAAATCCAAGCTGTTTTGATAGGATGCATTGGTTAAAAGATGGGTCTCCGTTCTCAGACTGGATAAGTGGGCCTCAGAAGCTTTGACTTTCAGGCAACTATTTACATCCTTAAAGGTATGTAAAAGCTTAAGCACTTTCTGGAATGGGTGCTTGAGTCAAGTTTCTAGTCCAAAATGTTCACAGTTAGAGTAATCCAAAATCTGACTGCAATAAGGGCACCCCCATGTTTTTTAAAGCCTTCCCTTCCTAACTAACGTCAAGAGGAAATTAAAAAACAAAGTCAAAGCAGATCTTCCTAGCATCTAAAAGGAGTGTAGAGCAGAGTCTTCCAATCAACAGGCAGATCTAATTTACCTATTCGGTACTTAGATACTTTAGTGATGAACCCTCTAGCAAACCTTAGATATTGTGACATCTTACTCGGATAGTCCCCGTGTTACCCCTCTCAGCCTCAGCAAGTGAGAATATTGCTGCTGCTAAGCTGTGTGGCAGCTCCCTGACATACCAGATTGTCTGCCTTGCCAACAAACTCTTCAGGACTGTCAGTCCAAATCTTGCATTGCAGGTAACAATCACTGAGCCCAATTAGCTCCAGAGACGTCTCTCTGTAGGGTCCAATCCCTCTCGCTGGACACTCACAGATGTTGCTAAATTCTCTGCCTCCAAAGAGACAGGATGCACACCAATCTGCTTGGCTAGCTGAGGATTTATCCCCCAATTAAATACACGACTCTGAGATGGTTTTGTAATAAAACAAAAATAAGTTCATTAACAAATAACAGAAATTTAAGTAATACTAAGCAAGAATAAAAGAAACAGGTATGGTTACAAACAGAACAAAACATGTTGTCTAGTGACTAAAATTTAATTAAAATCTTTGTCTAAGCAGGTTTCTCACTTACATTAAGTCTCCAGCAATTCTTGTCTTCCAGGCCAAGAGAATCCAATTTTCATAAGCTTAACGGGTGCTGTACTCTATCATCCCCTAAGAGAAGGATAACTCAAATGTCTCTTCTCCCACCCTATGACCCAAAGTCTCTTGCCTCTGTTTCAAGAGCCAGGAAGGTTTCCTGGGGTACAGATTCTCTCTCCTGATATGATCATTTAGCAGTTTTCTCCCCCACTTGTTAGCTTTATTTACCTTATTGTAACAGGGTGCCACTCACCTCTCACAATCACCCCCTGGTCAACTGTGTGTTTGCACTCTCTCTAACTGTGGTAGGTCTACCGTGACTCAGCCCTTTGGCTATGTCCCAAACAATCTGTATGTGAAACACAAACAAACCGCTTCTGGGTTAAACAATCCAACAGCGAGCTATCCCAGTACCCCTTCATTGGTTTGTGTATTCTCAAAGCCCTCCCTGGGCTCAGTCCTTATTCAGTCCGACAGCCCCTTCTGGGCTAGGCTTCAAATAGTCCCTAGATCCTGGTTTGGTACCCTCTCTCCAGGGCTTCCTCCCTGGAGATTCTTCACTCTTTCTGGCCCCAGCAACAGTTCAGTTCCCCTTCCAGAGGTGTATCACAGTTCAATATTTAGGCCACTTCCCCAGTGACTAATGGGGGGGGACCTGGACCTTCCCCCCTACTCCGGATCTCAGCCTAGAAACCCTACAAATAGCAGCTACCCATTGCGTCCCTTTAACAAAACTGCATTTCTGTTCCTTGGCTCCAGCCCCTTCTCAAATGCTTCACTCTTACTGTAGAGCAGAAGTCTTGTATTCAGTCCCAGCCAAGAGCTCCTTTTGTCCCCCCCATCCCTGCCAGCAACTGCTCTGTCCCAGGTTCTGCTGCTCCTTCAGCCTGCCAGGAACATCACCCTTGCTCCTCTGCCCCAGGCTGCAACTGACTGTCTCTAGCTCTACAGCTCCTTTTATATGACCCTGTATCCTATCTGACTGGCTACTCAGCAGGGGTCCTTAAAGTGCCTAGTGCACCTCATCACACTATATGTAAATCTATTCCATTGTTCTTGGCCAGTGAAAAAGACAGTCAGAAATTCCTTTTTCCAGAGCAAGCAGGGATTATGTGCTGCTTCCCCAATATAGCTTAAAAACATATTTACAGCATATTCCTTTAACTCTTTATATGCAATCTGTACATACCTCATGCAGTGATTTTTTGGGGGTTCAGTATGTCACCAGTTTACATAGACAACTTGGGTGAGATAATATCTTTTATTGGGCCTTCTTCTGTTTGGTGAAAGAGAGAAGCTTTTGCGCTTACACAGAATTTTCTTCAGGTCTCAGAAAGGTGCTTAAGAGTGTCACAACTAAATACAAGGTGGAACAGATTGTTTAGCATAAGTAGTTAATATATATTTCAATGGATCGTACAAGATGAAGTCACCCATTAACATCTCTCCAGTCATAGTGGGAAAGGAAAAAAGCTGGGGAGAAGGTTAGTTGTGTCATAGAATGATGTAATAAACCATAAATCCAGTGTCTCTATTCAGTCAGTGAGTTTTAGTGTTTAGCAAAGTAATGATTTTAAGCTTCCAGGATCATCAGTGTTATGCAGGTTTCCTCTGAGGATGAGGACTGAGAGGTCAGATATAGAGATATAGACTTTCTAAAAAGTCTTCACCCACAAGTGACAGGGTGTTTTTGATTTTTATTGTTTTGCTGTGTGAGTTCATTTGAGATCATAGTGATTGTCTAGTTTCACCCACATAGTTGTTATGTGGCATTTATTGCACTGGATTAGATATACCACATGTTGTGACTGATAAGCATGTGAAGAACCCATAGATCTTGAAAGATGTGTTCTGGGGGATGTTGATCTTTGTAGCAGTGGAGCTATGTCTTCAGGTTTGCATCTATTGTTCTGGCAGGGTCTGGTGCCACTTTGAGTTGGTGTGTCTTAGTCTGTGCAGAGCTTGCTTCTGATGATGACCTTGGTGAGGTTGGGGGTTTGTTTGCAGGCCAGAAGAGGGAGTTCAGGGAGTTCAGTTCTTTCATGATGTGGTCCCCATTGAGTATGGGTTGTAATTGTTTGATTATACACCATATGGCTTTCAGTATGGGATGGTAGGTGACAGCTAGATCTGTGCAGTAAGAGTGGGTTTTATTTTTGTATTAAAGAAGGTTCCTCTGGGATATTTGAGTGGCCCAGTCCATCACAAGATCTACTTCTCTGGTTGAGCATCCTTATTTAGTGAAGCCTCTTTTTAAGGTGCATATCCCAGACTTTCTCTTCAGACTATATTCTATGGTAGCTGAATATCTGGCTGTAAATAACAGATTTGTTGGTGTATTTTGGGTGGTTACTGGATATGTGAAGAGTAGGTGTGGCAATCCGTGGTTTTTTTTGTATATAGTTTTCAGTAGGGTTCCACTGCTTAAGCTGATTGTGGTGTCCAGTAAGCGGATACTAGTGTGGGAGTGTACAAGAGAGAATGTAATGGATGGGTTGTGGTTGTTGAAGTTGTGGTGGAAATCTATATGAGAGTTTAGGTTGTCTGCCCAGAGGATGAAAATATCATCAATGTATCTCAGGTATATAATTGGTTTCATGGTACATTTGTCCAGAAATTCTTCTTTAAGGTGGCTCATTAAGAGGTTGGCATATTGGGTAGTCATCCTAAAACCCATGACTTTTCCCATGGTTTGACAAAGTGTTTGTTGTTGAATATAAAATTGTTATGGGTGAGGATGAAATGGATCGGTTTGAGGTTGTGTTGGGGTGGATATATGAATTTGTCCATTGTCTTGTAAATATTTGAGGCAGGCAGTGATACCGTCATTGTGGGGGATGTTGGTGTATAGGGAGGTGACCATTCTTGGTGGCAAGGAGGGTATTCTGAGGGAGGTTGATAGTTTTGTATAGCTTCTGAAGAAAGTCAGTTGTGTCCCCTGAAAGCTGGCCCTTTGAACGGTGAGTGGTTTGAGGATAGCTTCCTTCAGTAAGAGTGCTGTAGACAGATATGATGTATTTTTTGTATATCTTAGGAAGCATGTAGAAGGTCCAGGTTTTGGGGAATGAAGTTGTAGAATTTCTCTTGGAGTTGTTTGGGGAAGGATTTGATGATAACCTTAAATTACTGGGTAAATGGTGATGTGTGTGGGGAGATCTTTTGAAGCACTTGGATGAGAAAGAAGGTGATTAGGAACAGTCAACATGGATTCATCAAGGGCAAGTCATGCCTGACCAACTTGATTGCCTTCTATGATGAGATAACTGGCTCTGTGGATATGGGGAAAGCGGTGGCTGTGATATACCTTGACTTTAGCAAAGCTTTTGATACAGCAGTCTCCCACCTATTCTTGCCAGTAAATTAAAGAGGTATGATTGGATGAATGGACTATAAGGTGGATAGAAATCTGGCTAGATTGTTGGGCTTGATGGGTAGTGATCAATGGCTCCATGTCTAGTTGGCAGCCGGTATCAAGCGGAGTGCACCAGGGATCAGTCCTCGGGCCGATTTTGTTCAACATCTTTATTAATGATCTGGATGAAGGAATGGATTGCATCCTCAGCAAGTTCATGGATGACACTAAGCTGGGGGGAGAGATAGATAAACTGGAGGGTAGGAATAGGGTCCAGAGTGATCTAGACAAATTGGAGGATTGGGCCAAAAGAAATCTGATAAGGTTGATCAAGGACAAGTGCAGAGTCCTGCACTTAGGACAGAATAATCCCATCCACTGCTGCAGGCTGGGGACCAACTGGCTAAGCAGCAATTCTTCAGAAAAGGACCTGGGGATTACAGTAAACGAGAAGCTGGAAATGATTCAACAGTGTGCCCTTGTTGCCAAGAAGGCTAATGACATATTGGGCTGCATTAGTAGGAGCATTGCCAGCAGATCAAGGGAAGTAATTATTCCCCTGTATTCAGCACTGGTGAGGCCACATCTGGAGTCTTGCATCTAGTTTTGCAGCCCCCACTACAGAAAGGATGTGGAGAAATTGGAGAGAGTCCAGTAGAGGGAAAAAATGATTAGAGGGCTGGAGTACATGACTTATGAGGATATGCTGAGGGAACTAGGTTTATTTAATCTGCAGAAGAGAAGAGTGAGGGAGGATTTGATAGCAGCCTTCAACTACCTGAAGGAAGGTTCCAAAGAGGATGGAGCCAGGCTGTTCTCAATGGTGGCAAATGATAGAACAAGGAACAATTGTCTCAAGTTGCAGTGGGGGAGGTCTAGGTTGGATATTAGGAAAAACTATTTCACTAGGAGGGTGGTGAAGCACTGGAATGGGTTACCTAGGGAAGTGGTGGAATCTCCATCCTCAGAAGTTTTTAAGGCCCAGCTTGAGAAAGCCCTGGCTGAGATGATTTAGTTGGGGTTGGTCCTTTTGAGCAGGGGATTGGACTAGATGACCTCCTGAGGTCTCTTCCAATCCTAATCGTCTATGATTCTATGATCTTGAGTTCTTTATGGTAGGTGGTGTTTTTGATTGGCCTTATTAACATAGTTATCACAGTTGAGGACTGCAATGGCACTCCCTTTGCCTGCTGGTTTGAACCCTATTTGGTGGTTGGATTTCAAGGACTATATAGCTGTCTTCTTGGTGGTGGAGAGGTTATGGTGGATGTGATATTTGTTAAGGATTTCACTGTCCATTTTTTTCCTAAAGCAATCAATATAATGATCAAGAGTGTGCTTTCAATCTCTTTGAGGTATCCAGGTTGGATGATTCTTTTTTCCTATGACTGTTGGTGAGGACGTAGTAATTGTGGATTTACATGTGATACTTTATGACACTTTACATGACACCTGTGAGATATATATTATGACAACAGTATGTTAGGCAATGACTGTGTCAGGCCTGATGTGAGTTACAGTATGGGGAGATATAAAGCAAAACTACTGTGTTGTTATTGGAATTGGAGAAATAAGGTCAAGTTTTAGGAGGGTCACAGACTGGTTAGGACTAGAGGCTCAGAAATTCATGTCTTATTCTTGGGTATTGCTTGGAGATAAACTAGCTTTCCAGTGAGCCTGTTTCTTCTCTGATTTTACATTGCTTTTTTTACACACGTGTACTTCCATTGACTTTAACATTGCTACTGCTGATTTATTCTGGTGTGGGAAGAGAATTAGCACTAGTATGGTTAATAAATCTGTTTCTTTCAATTTGACTTGCTAGCTGCACCACTCACTGTGAATTAAACAACTGACAAATCAAAATTGTCTTTCCGTGATTAATATGAGCTTAAAGTTTGATGTTTTGGGAAACATACATGCAAATAAACTCATTGGCTGGAATAATCATATAACACAGTCAAAGTGAATTTTTAAACTTCTGAATGTATATTTTGGGGGAGGGAAAGGTTTTCCACATTTACCCTTTTCTAATCAGAACATAACATTTACAAGGCCAAAAATACTTAGTTGGCTACTAAATTGAGAAAACACATGAGATTTGCATTAAATATCAAATCTATAAAAAAATTATTGTAATTTTTCATGTAATTACGTATCTCTCACATTCTTACATTCCCCTTTAGATTTGATTGGACAAATTTTGCTCTTAGTTGATAGAATTGTGTTGACTTCAGTTCCTTTTAATATTAACTTATAACTTTGCCACACTGTTGTCAATATGATTTTAACTCCATATGCTTTTATTTTTTAACTTAGAATCCCAATGCCTTGATTTAATTTTGTCTGCTATATTTAAACAGCATTAATTTTCAATATGATAGTGTGGGAGAGGGGAACTATTAACACACTGTCTTTACTTTCCAGGAAAATGCTGTAACAGTTGCTTAGATAACTGCTTTGATATTATCCAAAAATATGCTTGTTATATTGCACTTGTCTCCTAAAAAAACAAGTTTACCTATCATCAAAATCTGTTCTCTGTAATTTAATTTCACCCTCTATTTACTCACCAGCTCCACCTGAACAGAATTCTCCTAAGTTTATTAATAGATGTTCTAATTGCAAACGATTTGCAACCGAGTGGCATGCAGGTGACAGTCAATGTGGGCAGCGTAAGTAATGTGTGTTTATATTGAGTCTAACATGCAGTATTATTTGTTATATAGAAATAATCTGTTCATACAATAGATGTGAGCTTCTTGTCAAGACTACCAAAAAACAGATGACAATTTTAATGTTGCAATCTAGCTACAGTTATGAGACATGGGCATCTTAATAAGCTGCTGTGTTGTTGGTTTTAAATACACTATATACAATGAATATCTTTCATCTCTACAGTGAAAGCAGAACAAATCAATCCAACCCCTAACCAGAAACACCACAGATTAATGACAGGTTTCAGAGTAGCAGCCGTGTTAGTCTGTATTCGCAAAAAGAAAAGGAGTACTTGTGGCACCTTAGAGACTAACAAATTTATTAGAGCATAAGCTTTCGTGAGCTACAGCTCACTTTATCGGATGCTCTGTTTTTTCCACCAAATGCATCCGATCAAGTGAGCTGTAGCTCACGAAAGCTTATGCTCTAATAAATTTGTTAGTCTCTAAGGTGCCACAAGTACTCCTTTTCTTTTTACCACAGATTAAGACATAATAGTCTAGAAAAGACTGAGGGAAGAAAATACATTTGGGTTTCTTGTGTAGATGCCATCATTAAGAAGAGTCCCAGTAATCCTGGGATTACAGGAGACAGCAGCAGTACATTGCAAAATCAGGTAAGGTAAATGCAGGCAATTATTTCTTCTATTCTCATTAGAATAGTAGCATAAGTTTGGTTTAACTATCAGGGCAACCAGCAAAGGCCTTTTATTTAGATTTATAGCAATTTTTTTAACAGAGCAGATGGAGAGTTGAGAAATTTACATTTGAAGATAAGAATGGCTCACTCCTTTATGTAAATACAGGAGAAACCTTTGCAATAGCTGAAAAATAAATGTTACATGGGATGCGAGTTCAATTTTTGATCATGCTTTGTTCTTTTGTTCATGTGTGCTATTAATACTAACACTGTACATAATGAATGTCATGGCAGAAGAATACCATTTTTAACGTATCTACATTAGGATCTAACAAGTGGATGTCTGATCATCTCTAAAAACATTTGGTTGTCTTTGAGATATGCAAAAAAAACCCTGTGTTTTTTTAAATCTGAGAAAAACACAAATTATAGGTAAAGGTTAAAAACAATGAGTAGTTCATAAACCATTTAGAAATAAATTTTTTTCTTTTAGTAAGTTGTAGGGTTTGGGTGGACTCATAATAAGGGAAATTTACATGTAAGAACATTTTCCAGCAACGGAAATAGCTGACCCAGAAAAAGTTATATTAAATCAATAACAGCACCACACATGGAAACTCCAAAGGTACCAAAAACCTGCTAGCATGCAGCCCATTCTGAAAAAGAGCCAAGACTAACTGAATTAACACTTCTGTGACTGATATTGAATGAACCATATCTGCAACTTTCCTTAAATAGATAAGTGTGCATTTGTGTGCACAGCAACATATCTCTGCTTTTTGTGTTTGTTACTGTCTTCTCTGTAGCTGATCCACAGAGAATAGCTGCCTGCACCTGCATCCAGCTAATGGAGTTAAGGGATTTTAAAAGTATTTAGGCACCTAAAGATCCACACAGATGCCTTGGAAAATCTTGCCCTTAATTCTTTAGCTCAAGTGGGAGAAAACTGTGGATTGGAGCTAGAGTTCCTGGGTGAAATCCTGGCCACACTGAAGTCAATGGTAAAACTCCCATTGATTTTGGTATGCCAAGATTTCTCCCTCTGGGTTCAATATCTGCTGATGATGCAGCTAGGGGAGACATGACATGAACACAAGGGAATATATGTGCAGTCATGTTTTGTGCACTGGTTGATTGTGCATGCACAGAATCGGTGTGCATGTATACTACTAAAGCTGTTAATAATGTTGCTCCTTTGCCAAGGATAGCAGATTTTGGGGCTTATCATTTCAACCAGTTTATCTGGAACTGAAGTTAGGCTTACCAGACTGTAATTGCCAGATTTGCCTCTAGAGCTTTTTTAAAAAAATCGCTGTTACCTTAGCTATCTTCCAGTCATCTAGCACAGTGGCTGACTGGTACCTAGGACCACATGGCCTCCACAGATCAGTCTGGGCATCAGCCTTCCTTTTCTGCAGCTGCTTTGCAATACAAAGAAACTTCAGTAAAGGTTTGACTGCCTCAGGAAGGGTTTTCTCCCCCCTCCCCTACCCCTAGCTCCAAATCCTCTTAACTACTGGCTAGACATAATGAGAGTTTCATCCAAAGTATTTAAACTTCAGCAATGTGTTAAATGGTGACTTTAAGATCTTTTAACATAACAATAAAATGGATAATGACCAAGGGAAGAAAAATAGCTAAACTAACAAGACTTGCTAAATATTATGACCCCCACCCCCGATCCTTAGTTTATAAGTTGTCTTGTTAGATTGTAAACTCTTTTGATGATGAACATATTTGGTGGTAAAACCCCTTGTGATGAAATATAAAAACCCTGCACTGGGCAACATAAGGTTAATGAGCTTAATATGGGCTTAGGTGGTTCTGCCCTGCCATATCTGTGAGAGATATCAGCCCTGGAGGGAGGAGCTTAAAAGGAGGGAACCAACACATTTGGTGGCTGACCACAGTGGAGAGCAGACCTCCAGTCCTCAACTCCTGGAGGGCAGGGTGACTGAAGGCAGGAGCTCCTCCCTGAAGAAGGCTGCTGCCTAGTAGCCTCTCACTGAAGAAGGGAGGGCCCAATGTTGACTCATCTTTAGAGCACGATATTCCTCTATATTTGCCTGTGAACCATAGAATCATAGAATACCAGGGTTGGAAGGGATCTAGTGCAACCTCCTGCTCAAAGCAGGACCAATCTCCAACCAAAAATCAAACTGGTACCACACCTTCGGAAGGGCTCTCTGAAGGAGGAGAATCTTAACACAGTGGAGGGATAATTCATTTGTGCTAATTCCCATTTTCTGTTCATTGACAACTCTGGAAAGGGCAGACTGGCCAGGACTCAGTCAGAAGGCTCAATCTCTTATGAGTGGAATGCCTGGCCTGGTGGAACACGAGACATTGAAGGGAAGAGGGCCAGGTGAGTGCAGGGGTCTGGTCCAGGGCTAATGTTTCTCTGAGGAAGGAACCTCCTGACATACCTACACAGGGTGCACTTGAAAAGCATTTTTTTTTTACCAGTGCCAGAAGTATCCCCTCTTTTAAGAATAGCAAATATCTTCAAACAATAGTTTCTTTCATTCTGAAAGAAACTTTTAATTGAGATCACTGTGGCATACATTTGGCACCAGATAAATAACCAGCAACAACAATAATAATAATAATAATAATAATAATTAATAATACAATTAATACTTAGTAATAAATGTCCTCCTAAGCATTCATTTATTTTGTAGCATTTAAAATACAAATGGTAACATTAAAAGTGATAAATGTAATTGTTAAGGCTTAGTCCTACACTGGCATGTGTAGGTCTACTCTTTGCAGAAGAAGACTTTTTCCTCGCCATTTCTGCTTTACAGGTGAGCTACTCAGTGAACCAATGGCTACTCCATATGCCGTACTTGGTCTTTCAACAATTGCTCAGCTCTTACACAGCCTGTGCTTACTAAAACTAGTGTAAAAGGAAACTGTGGCATGTGGAGTGGAAGAAGAGGATGTGTGTCATAACCCAAAGAGAGAGAATCCAAAACTGACTGCTATGCAGCCATTGGGACAGCCAGTAGTTAACATCAGCTTCAGACTAGGACTATACATTTGTTGTTGGCTTCCATATTCCTCCAGAGCTGCCAAGTCTGGAGCCTGACTCAAGTGATTTCATAAATTACGAGAAGTCACCAGACTGATGAATTCACAGGGCACCATATAGCCGTAGGTCATGGAACTCCTACAGCAAAGTAACTTATGGCTTGAAGCAGATGACTGTGATGTAGCAATTACCTGTGATGGTTGGTTTACCAAATTCTGCAAACAGTCTCATGTAAGAGATGTTGTTCTGGGGCTTTTTTAACTTAATGTTTCCTTCTTCCAAGCCTTCCTTCCAAGAATTTTGGTAACACTTTCTCAGCAGTAACTCCTAGAGTGCAAACCTGCCAAACATCAGTGCTACAGTAACACCAAAATACATAATATACAAGATCATATTAATTGCCAAACCTATATTCATGTACAACTATTTTGCTGACAGACCTACATCTATGGCAACAGTTCTGAAGATGTAGGATTAGTGAATGGTGAAAGCTGCACCAAATCACTATGGGAATGGTCTTCTCCCCAGGAGGAGCCACTCAGAGATGATAATCTTTCCTGCAGCCAAATATGCAAGTGTCGAACACAAAGCCAATTGAAATCAATGTCCACCTATCCATTTATATTAGGCTTAAGATAAAGACCCAGGTATGTCTCTTCCCTCCCCCCCCCCATTCAGGATGAGGAGTGTGTTTGGAATTTACTGTCATGCATTGGGTGTTCCCGGCCCATGAAATTAGGCCCAAAGATTGGGTTTTAAATTACAAAAGATTTTATATCAGTTTGTTTCTTCCCCATGCATGTTCTAATAAAAAAGTTAATTTGACTATATATGAAAAACAGAGCAGAAGTTGGCAAACATCATGAATAATGGATAACAAGTTGCAAATTAAATACCAAACAGATAAGCACCATCAAAGAGAGCCTGACTTTATCAAATTTTGTTATGCCTCTGGGGATAGACCAAATTTGCTCTTCCATATAAAACCATGCTATTAAGACGTCATTGTAAGATTTCCTTTTGAAAGAGATAACTTTAGTAAATGTGTTTTTCCCCTAGCAGAACTGTTCATACACAAAAGAAACTTAAGAGCACAGAATGCATTTTACTGGCTAACCCTGACAAACAAACCTCCCTACATAATCATTTAAAAAGTTTTAGAGTGGGACTGAAGCAATTTCACTTACAGAGATGTATTTCATGTAATTGGGGAAATTGACAACTTGCTTGTAAACTCCTGAGATCTGTGTTGAAGAAAATGTGTGTAGTTCTATTTTGGCTAACAACCAACATACAGTACGCAAACTTTCTGTATGCAAATGTGACTTATTCATGAACTATTTTATTATTTAGTTAATTTTACTCTAGTATGTAGATACAACTGGGCATGTAATTATTCAAATATTCCCTCCATGCCTCACTCCACTTTTTTTTGTCCCTTCATTGTATCTTATATGAATTTTGATTCTATGACCTTAATATCTTGCAGTGTTTTGTACTGTAAAGGACCTAGCACATTTTTGGGTACTGTAAAAAAATAAATAGGGAGTTTGTACAAAAAGCCTGTTTTAGAAAAGATGGGCTATATTAAACTATTTACTGTGATTTTTATCAAGGTAGAGAGATGTTTACTGTAACTGGAAACAAAAGTAGTGTTCTTGGAACCAAGCAAACTATAATCTTACTTCATAAGCTGTGTGTAATAAAGCTTCTGTCTGTGCACACAGGACCTGATCCACAATCCATTGACTGCAGTGGGATTTGCATCACCCCATGGTCAGGAACATCAAGGCAAAATACTCCTGTTGGAAAAATATCAACAACACAGGATGCGGTTTCAAAACTCATAACAGGAATACACCAGGACCTCATCATTTATTTAATGGCAGGGCTTCCTCTAACTCCATTGGTGAAGCTGGTGGTGTCCGCTGCTCCAGTTGTTTCCAAATACAACTCAGAACCCATTTCACTAGGAGAAATAGCAGAGGTGCTGGAACAATTGATATAGTGGGGGTGCTGAGAGTCATTGAACCAAACAGTAAACTTTGTATATGATGGAACCCACTTCAAGCCAGGGGGTGCAGCAGCTCCAGCAGTTCCAGCAACTATGAGCAATAGTGCTTCAGAGAAGGTGTCAGTAGACTGAGCAGGAGACTGAGGTTCATCCACCTCTGTATTTTCCTCTTGCCAGTCTTTGTTCCTGCTTCTCTCCATTCTTCTTACTTTTTGTCTTTTCTTTCAGTCTTTCCTTTATGTTTCCTTTCCCTCTTTTTTTTTTCAGAATTTGTCTCCCTTTGTCTTCTCATACCGTTTTTCTTCTCTGCATATTAAAGTATTCTGCATACTGTAGCTGTGTCCTGTACAGGGAAATTGACTAGAGCATTAACTACTCCTCTATATGCATCCCTTCACCAAGGCTGGTTTTAGCAGCTACCTAATGCATCACAACAGAGCAGGTATCAGATAAGAGTGCTTGCAGCAAAGAGAAATCTTCCATGTGTAAAGCTTTGGGCCTATGCTTTGGGTACAACCTAACTAAAATTAGTCAGTTTCTTTCTGTACAACCCTCTTTACTAAAAGCTGACTTCAAAGAGACATTAACTAGTAGATCCTATTCAGTTCCCCTTTGCAGCCAGCTCCAGGCTCAATTCAGGCCTCACCTGGGGATAAGTCCCAATGAAGTCACGTGTTGTACCCTTGTAAGGGCAGAATTGGCATGACATAGTGTTCTAAATTGCATTTTGTAGCTGTTCTAATTACAAGTATTTTTATATAGAAAATTGCCTGTTGGAATATACTACTCAGAATCCCTACCAGTGAATTGGGTGTGTCTGTGAATGGAGAATGAAAAATAGAGCATGGTGGTTTCCTACCAGCACATTTCAAGGTCTATTTGTTTTACAAAAATAGATAAACATAAAATCCCACATGTGTACTATATACCTCTAACTTTATATTCTGGATTTGATTTTCCTATTGTGCTTTTGTATATATTCAGCAGTAAATTCCTCCTCTGTCTTATGACATTTCCTTAGGCCTTGTCCTGTTGTGCTCCAACATACATTTAAATTATACATTTAAAATTGTAAATTTATTAGACAAAAAAATATTTTTCTGCACATTACGCTGAAGTCTATTAGTATTAAAATGGCCACTGTTCACTCTTGTATTCCTGTATTTGTTTTATGTGCTAGACAAAAAAATATATAAAAACATATAACAGCCATGTCAAGGGTGACTGAAAAAAAACATAAGGGAATAAAAATACACGGTTAACTTTGAACCTCCCACATTGCAACCGAGAACATTTCCATCAAGCCACAGGTGTACACCATATGCATAGGTGAAAATGTGATTATGAGAGGTCTGATGACAGTTCTGGCTCCACAAAGCATTCATCTCAATATAAACATCTGTTATGTATTCAAGGCAAAACTGTGTGGAATATAGCGTGGTAACTGAGGTTTTAAATGAACAAATATCAGGAAATTCCAATTTATGGTCCAACAGGAACTCAAATTGATCACATTATAAAAAGATAGTGTGTTCTATTAGTGGATATGATGTTAAGTTTTATATGTTATATGTACTGCAATGGAGATATTTGAGCTGAACAGAGCACATGGATTACTAACCTACCATGACATGCTTATTTCTCAATTATGGGATTGCCTGCATTCTTACTGGCAAAGAGGTTCTGATTAGTATAACGACCATTGTTATTTGCCAATATCCATACTTCAAATCCCTGTGATTTGATTGGCTATTCCTTATCCACAAACCAACAACAAATATGGTCTCCCTCCAACTTTGGTCCCTGTTCCCCAAATTGTTGTTCCACCCAACATCCATTTAATTAAAAGAGAAATACGTCACCATCTGTGTATTTAGAACTAAGTCTTCTTCAAAGGGAGAGAAGGTGCTGGGGAAGATGTTAAGATGACCTTACTGGGGGTATAGTAGTGGTGTATGGCAAATCTTCAAGGTATTTTCCTCTTCTGCCTAGCATCACTAATCATAGGTAAAGTTTTATCTCTGACTGATACCCATCTTCCTGACTGAGCAACTGAAGATTTAGATGCAATTTATAGCAAATTGTAATGCGGTATACAAACATTTTTTATCTTTACAATTTTGAGGTGCTACTACCTAGTGGTTATGGCTCCATCTTCAATTTCACTGTGGTATATGAGTGCCTTCCATGTAAAATCGAAACCAGTAGCAAGACTTGTTCATACAAAACTTAGATGCAAAGTTAGAAAAGTGTGTGTGAAGGGGGTGTTGAGAGAGAGAAGGATTTGTAATTGGCTGTAGCAGGGAAAAAGTCTCATTAATGAGAAAAGAAGAGATTTGCTAGCACGAAGACACATTTTCCTTTGTGACTAGGACTACACTTCCTCTGGTTTCAAGTCATGATAAATGCTTTTAAACACTAAGAACTTTGTGTGACTGGTGAGCAATAACAGAGACTATGTTACCAGTTGTTATTATTATACTTTATTATAGGTGGACTTTACAGCGCTGCTGATACTTAAGGTTGCCAAACACTTTCCTTTATAAGACCCTATAGTCAGTTGCTCATAACTTTTCCAAATTCAACCATCCAGGGTAAAATTTCCCATGCCATATATCTGCCTTAGCCTGAATGTTATTTTTAATTTCTGCAAAAACAACTCAACCATTTCTGAGAATGAGGTACAGGGAAATGTTATTCCCTACTAGACCATACAAGTCTCTTCAACATCCCTTTCTTCAGGGCTTGCTTTATTTCCACACACAAACTCAAAAGCAGAACAAATCAAATTAAATTACTGGATATTAGTCATCGTGGGCCTTCTGCTTCAACCAGCTGGGAGGAGATACAATATATCCTTCCTCTACGATGGGCTCCAGCATCCCCTTTCCTTTTCTAAATTTTCCCAGATTAGCCATGTGACAGGAAGGAACCCAGCAACCTTTTACATACAGAGTGAAAGCCTTTACACTTTGCCACAGTCACTTAGGCATCAATCCTGTAAACATTTACCCGCATGTATAAGCCCATTCAATGTTGACTTGAAAGTTAAGCATGTGCAGGATAAGGGCTTTATTCACCAAAGTGCTCAGACAGAAGTTCCCCAGACTTTTCAAACACAAGTATGAGAAAACACTGATTAAAGGCAAGCTTTTTCCCTTGGAAGTTGTAAGCACTCAATCATCAGTTCTTATAACCAAAGTGACTCGGACTAAAATGTTTAGTACTATAATTTCAGAGAGTTAGTAATAAGAGGAAAGGAGTACTTGTGGCACCTTAGAGACTAACAAATTTATTAGAGCATAAGCTTTCGTGAGCTACAGCTCACTTCATCGGATGCATTTGGTGGAAAAAACAGAGGGGAGATTTATATACACACACAGAGAACATGAAACAATGGGTTTATCACACACACTGTAAGGAGAGTGATCTTAAGTGATCACTCTCCTTACAGTGTGTGTGATAAACCCATTGTTTCATGTTCTCTGTGTGTGTATATAAATCTCGCCTCTGTTTTTTCCACCAAATGCATCCGATGAAGTGAGCTGTAGCTCACGAAAGCTTATGCTCTAATAAATTTGTTAGTCTCTAAGGTGCCACAAGTACTCCTTTTCTTTTTGCGAATACAGACTAACACGGCTGCCACTCTGAAACCAGTAATAAGAGGAAATCAGTAAGACATCAACACCTTAAAGACATTATAAGTTGCAAGATTTTCAGTGACAGAACCATGTATATACATATGTCTTCATATGTATGTAGCGCATAAGCCAAAGCGAGGTCTAATTAATACTCATTAGGGTTTATGTGGACTATTGTAATATTAATATTTATTAATAATAATAACTGGAGCCTGCAGTGAACCAGTGTCTTTTTTCCAGAGAAGATACTGTATTAAATGGTTTTAAGATCTTTTGCCAAAAGTCTTAAAGGTGATTGCTTTCTTTTCTCTTTAATTTTTTCTTAATAGGGAGATAAGCTGAATATCAGTTTTATCAGTGAATGTGAAAAAACAAATCCCAAACTATTTAGAACATCAACTGATGAAGGAATATCACCAACTAGGACAAAACTACAAGCCGGATCCTCTGTTTGAATAAAGTGTAGCTCCCTTGAAGACAATGAAGCTTTGGTGATTTACGCCGTCTGAAGATCCATATATATATATTTATTTCAGCATAACACTAAACAAACATCTTAGGAGAAATATACTTCATAAAGCCATACAATGTCAAACTCTCTTTTTTCTTTCATGAAGAATTTGTAGTGATGTGTTTTTAATTAAATCTTTAATAGAAAAAAAACCTCTAATTTTTAACCCTTTCAATCTTACACTCAAACTAAGTCACCTCTCACCCTAGTTCAACCACAATGAAATCACTATAAATTAGACAAAAATTTGACTTGCTGAGTATAATGAAATGTATCTTTATTTTCAAAAACATGTCTGCTTACAAATATAAATCCTTTCCTCCCCCCCACCTTTTTTTCTTTTTCTTTCACTTCTTTATACAGAGTGAAAAGAATCCCTTAACCAAACAAGTGTAAATACGTTTACACTTTTTTTAAAGTATGTTTTCTAGTTTCTTTAACAAAGACATATCTGTCTGCTTGAATGATTCCTTACTGAATATGAATGAGAAGCCCTTTAATGAGGTACGGTAATTAAGCTCTAGCAGCCCCACTCTACCCCCTCCAGCCCGTCAGCAGTTTCCCAGCCAAACAGCCATTGAATCAGATGATTGACAAACCAGACCCTGGACTTGTACTGTAGCTGATGAAGAACAATGGGCAGTGGGGCCTGGGCATCTGATGTACACATACATTTCAAACTGATCAAAGAGTCAGGATCCTGCAAGTTCTGAAATGTAAGCCTTGTTATAGTCACCCATGAGTGGCACATTACCTACCAGATTCCTCTTCCTTCTCCTGCTTGTCCTCAGAAGATCTTTCTTCATGTTTGTCTCAACATGTCTGATTTAAACAAGTGCACGTTGAATGTACATATCTCCTGCTCTTCATTCAGTGATTGGCTGCACAGGAGCTTGTTCACTCCTTAGGCACTCATGTGTTGCAGTGCTTGACTCATAAATCTTTTTAATTGTTAAAAGTCTTTAACTATAGAATGGGATTCATTATCCATTGTGTTTGCCAAAATGCTATTTAATAAGTTGCTTGTTTTATTAACCCTGACAGAAAAGAAAACAGGGTTCTTTATCTCCAGCTGTTGGAGACAGATACGGGATTTGTCTGAGTAGTTTCTCTTAACACATTGCAAAATAAGTGTGTCTGACAGGTTCGGGGTGACTGGCCTACAGTTTGAATTGCACGCCTTCCCCTTCTGCTCCATCTCCCTGCTACGCAGTACATATCTCAGCAGCCTGAACATGTCTCTGAAACCATGTGTGGAGGATCATAAAAACACAGGCTTCAACTTCAGCCACATTGGAACTCCTGCACTATGATCATTCAGCACAGGAGATTAGAAAGTTACATCTCTGTTTTAATTGATTGTGGCCATATGGACTGGCATTACGAGAGACCCCTTTGATTTTCAGAATAAGATGTTCATTTTCTTTCTTTATACCAATCAGTTCAATAATGCCTGGGTACGTATTACACTCTGCCAGTGCAACAATCCTTTCACTAATATAGAAATATAGGTAATGATTGTTTGGCTGGGGGCCTTATAGAACAAAAATGGGAGACTATATTAAAGGAATGTTGTCTATTTTAGTTTTGAAAGCATATACATAGTGAAAATGTACTTTATTGGAAGGGGAGGAAAGAAATTAAGGAATTTAATTCATGTATGCTAATTAATGCCAAAAAGTGAGTGTGGCTATATACGTATATTTCCAAAATCTATCTAAATAAACATGACTTCATAATGTCAAAATTGGCTATCCCTTTTTATTAAAATTCACCACTCCCTCTTTGACTTTTTTTTTTTTTGAAAAAGAGAGATAAATCCCAGTAGCACAATTAAAACACTAGCTAAATATTACTTTGTTGGGCTTAACGATAGATTACAATGTGTGCATAACAACCCAGTTCTAGTAATATCATCTGATTTAGTAAGGAAATCAGAGTCTGCCATATGTTCACCAATAAGGTCTCAGAAATTCTTCTTCTTGTTCTTGATGTCTCAGCCAACTGCTAGCAAGGAAGCGGTTTTGTCCTGAAATTGTATTGTTTTTGAACACCACACACATTAAAGTCATAAGCATGTGGCTTATTTTATGACACAACCTCTAGGAGTGAGCAGGGGGTGAATTAACAACATGCCACCTGCCTATTACAAGTACCTTTATCTTTATGTATGTATGTATTCATGTTGCAAGTTCCAGACCAGTCTGAAAGCACAGGAATCGTTATCAGCACAGGAAAACTATATACTGTAGGTTTTAGGACACTTTAAATAATTACTCATGATAAAAACTATTTTGATATAGTCCTTAGTATGTTACTGCACAATTGGTATGATTATTTAATGCTTACTACCAAAAAAAAAAGATCAGAGGAAGGCTGTGCTGTGCTTGACTCATTCATCTACACACTTGTTGTATACCCACATGAATTACATTGTATTTATGAGCCAGTATAGCTTTATTGACAAAAGGCTAACTCCTGAGACTGGCAGAACACCTGCTGGGCACCTGCAGTTCCTATGGACTACAATGGAAGGTTCAGATGCTCATCACCTCTCAGGATTTGACTGTTGGATTATTTTTATATAAATTTCTGTTCTGTCTCTTGTCTGTCTTGCATTGTGTTTCTCGACATCCAGGTACTATACATATAATAGCATTTCTTTTTCTTTTGCAGACAGATGGAATTCTGAACTACAGATTATTTAAGGATTCCATCCTGCAATATGCTGAGTGCCTTTGGCACCCATTTTAATCCAGGGGAATAGAAATTGTTTAGCATCTTTCAGGATTTGGCCAACAGTAAACAAAATGACCTCTGAAATGACCTAGTATCATCACTGCAGTTCCAACTTCTGGCAGGTGGGAGATGGAGTTTTAGTTTGTTTGTTACTGTTGCTTTTTTCTAAATATTATATGACTCACTATTTCCAATTCCTTTTTATTAATGTTTGGGGGTTTCTTTTGTCTATTTAAATAACTTATAATATCACATAACTCTTCCAATAGCTCTTGCCATTGCATATTTCTTGGATTCTCAGAGACAAAATCCCTGTTGGCATAAGCTTGTGTAACTCTATTGACATCAATGCTGTTGAAATAGCTTATTCCAACAATGAATTTGACCAATAGCCTATGCTATATACATTCTATTCTATCCTGGCTCCATGGACTAAATGGCCATTTATTTTAGTGGGAGTAGAACTCTGTTATAAAATCCTAATACTAATAATACCAAGCCTATAGCTATAGATATATATTTGTCTGTTGATGTTGTTATGATTCAAGTCTGGAATGATGGTAACTAGCACCTCTACCACTTAAAATGTTTATTGATTTTAAGGCCAGAAATGATCATTAGATCATCTAGTCTGACCCCCTGTATAACATAAGCCATAGCATTTCATCCAGTTGCTTCTGAATAGAGCCCAATAACTAGTGTTTGACTGCATTGTCTTGAAGTGAAAACTTCAAAAAATGGAAAATCCACCATTTCCAGGTACTAACAGGTCAAAAATAGGACATCTGTACAGGACTGTCTCCTGGCATGACACATAGCAGTGTCTAATCTTTATTCCCTCTTGGATACTTTAGGAGACAGAGATTTCTTGTTTACACTTCTGATAGCACATCTCACTCAGACTCCAGCATACAAAAATACCTTCAAGAAAAAGGCTACATTCAACTTGTAAAGAAACGTACTTTGGGGTGATATTAATGGCTTCTTCCATCCCTCCCCTTTTTCATAAGAATCTTAAAGACTGAAAACATTTTTGGAGATTGTCTCGCCCCATCCTCAAAGGTAAGGCACCTGACTTCCCTTTCCAAGTAATTAATTTGAATCTCTGGGCCTCTGCCCCTGTTTACAACCAAGTAAGGAGGAAAGAATAACTGCTTCAAGCGCTGGAGTGAAGAAACCTGAATCTTACATTCAATATTCTTCTTCCAAACTTGATATTTGTTCCAAGTACAGAAATATATGCTGGGTTACTACACAATGTCAGTGAACTATCAGCATGTTCTGAAACCATCAAACCAAAAATCTAAAACCATCAGTAAACAAATGGTTGATTTGCTGACTCCTATAGTTCATTTTTGGTATCATGGCCATTCACGGTGCTGTGAAGTGCTTAACTAATTTTCTTAACCATCTTTAACTACTTGAAGGCTATTGAAAGCAATGGATAGGTCTGAATAGGACATAGCAGGTGCTGCTGCTGGACTGTCTATATACTACATTCCAATATGGAGCCTGTGGAATGTAGCAGTGTAACAGTGGATGGACTAAACAAGTTTGACTGTGCCCTGTTGAGCATGGCAAAGATTGGAGATTTTTACGTACATATTTTATAAACAGCAGCCTTGTCAAGATGTGGCACAAGTGCTTTTTATTAATACTACAAGCCTCTTAACTTTATCAAATAATATGTTTTAGTTTAATAAATATAAGTTAATTCATGAGTAATTTGTATGTGGACCTTTTTGAGTTAAAGAGGGAAGAACTATACAGAATTCTGCTGTTAATTAACTCCTGCACATTTTTTAAAGCTTTATACTGCTTTTAAAGCAACAGAGTCTACAAAGAAAAACTGTGCTGTATTAACAGTATAGCTGTGCGGTTTTAAATAGATTGTTTTACATTTGGTGGTTGAGAAAAAAGGAAAAGTTAAAAACAGCTCTACATTTCTCAGTTCCTTGGTTGGCTGGATCTCTCTTTTGCTTCCAGATCATCATTCTCTGACTGAGCCAGCACACACACATCAACCCCTTATAACCTACACATGCACGCACTCTCTCTCTCACTCATTTTAGAGACAGCATCGTGAAAACACTACAATCCCTTCTTTCATCACCCATCCCATCCTCTTTTCTGGTAGAGGGTCACTACTTCAATCTTAAAGCCAAAATCAACTAACATTTAATTAAGACAAAATCACTTTATTATAGAATTATTATTGTATCCCAGAGGCCCCAGTCAGGTACCAGGACTCCATTGTGCTAGGCACGGTATGCACATTTAACGAATAGATAATCCTCACCCCAAAGAGCTTACTTACAGTCTAAGTATGTGAAGTGACACAATAGGGGGAGAAAAGCAAACAGATGGGAGGGGCTGGGGGAAGGCGCACAAGGTAACAGGGAGATTATGATTGGAGTAATAAACATCTGTCACAACACACCAGCTGCCTAGTCTCTGTCAAGTGGTTTGTAGGCATCATGACAGATGTGAATTTTAAGGAGGTGTTTGAAGGAGCCCAATGTAGAGGCTCTGTGTCATTTTTATGGGAGCACTTTCCATGTGTTGGTGTCCTTACAAGGCATTATTTTTATAAAACAAGTAAAAATTTTAAATTTCAGTATAGTCAAATCTACCACTTGGGTTATTCCAAAGAGAGATTGAACATGTCTCCTTGTTATTTATCCTTTAAGCACTGAAGAGGTACAGACAATGAGCCAAATTCTGCTCTCAGTTACACTAGCATAAATCCAGAGTATCTGATTAACTTTTTTGCATTTTAACTTCACTGAAGTCAGTGGCATTGCACTAGTGTAAGTGAGAGCATAATAATGGGCTAGATTCATTCCTGGTGTAACTTGTGGTTTTTTAGCAGTGCTATTCTTTTCACACACACTGAACATTGATGTGTTCCACACATATATGTGGCAATAGTGTATAGAAACTTACATGTCACAATAAGATGACTTCCTCTACCATTGTACCACCAGTTTAGTGTAATATAATAATATAAACAAGATCTTACTGACACAAAACCTAGACCTAACACTTTAGCTCTAAAGGTGAAATAATTTTGTGTACACTATTTAAACTGGTGAGAAGCATTCTCCTTTGTCCTTACTCTCCTCACCTTCTGAGCTCTTTCAATAATGGCCAGTTAAGTATTCTCAGTCACCAGTTCAGCCATCTTGGACAACTCATTTGTGTCCTTATTAAGGCCCCAGTTCAGAAAATAATTTGCTTATGTTCATCCCTAGTCAGGAAACACTGAAGCACTCGGATTTATGCATGTACATAATTTTTTTCCGGAATTGTTATGCTTTATTGAATCAAGGCCTAAATGTTAAATCCCGCCTCACCTCATTGTTAAGCCATACACATAACACCCACTTGCAGCCAACACTGGCCATTGGGAAATTCCTAGTACCCAACCAAATGGTTGTCTGGGGTAGTGCCTGAGAGTATTGTCCTGGTATGGTTGCCCAGATTATTCTCACGTATGGGTCTTCTGTGTGGAAATGGATTATTATTTGGCTTCAGGAAGGCTTTGTTCCCTCGTGCTTTGCTTCAATTGCTCCCTTGTTCTTTGCTTCAATTGCTTTCTTGAGGTGGATCCTTAAAGAAATAGCAATCAGAAAGTTGCTAATTGCTTTTTTTATTTTATAGTGGCAGCTTTGATTTTATTTTCCTCTGGCAATAAAGTATTATTAAAAGTTGTTGGATCTATTTTTTTTTGCACTTCTAAAAATTTCAACAAATGCTCAGTTAGTGTTAGTTTCCCTTCATGGAGGCACATGCCATAATAAAATAAAGAAGTCAAACAAATGCCCTGAAAATGCATTTGCATTTTGTACTTTTTTACAACTGAGCTGCAAGTTTTTTATCATTTTGGCAGGGCTGGCAAGAGGCCAATTCAGACAGCAGTTTTAGACATTTCTTTAACTCAATCCAAAATGTAAATTCCTCTTAAGGAAAAAAAATTAAATTTTAAACTTTAGAAGGAGTAACCAGATAACCAGACTGCAAATCCACCACATGTAGAGAGCACTTTCAGTACAAGGCTCTCTTCACAGCCAAACCATTTGTTTGTTATATCAAGCTGTGTGTTATAAAACCTTGTACCAGAGGTGTACACTTTATATATCTATTTATTTTGATTACACAGAGCTTTGCAATATTGATTATGAAAAGTGCTGTATAAAACAAGTTGCTGATGTATATGGCAGAGAATTTGGCAGGGTAACTGTTTTACCTAGAAAATGGGCCTATCTTTCTTAAACTAAGTCAGAAGTTAATAAATCTTATCTCCATCTGCCCTGAGTTTCTTTGCTTATTGTAATAACTCTGATGTTTTACTAATTCTGTTTCAGGTCTATAAGGGCTGCTGCCTCTCTCTCTCTTTTTTTTTACTTCTAAGTCAGTAAACTATGATGTATGTGTCTCTCCCTGAATAACGTTATTATATGATGCTGCTGGAGCACTGAATAGCTTGGCTGTGGACTGCTGAACCCTTTGAATGCAATTGTTTTAACACCATGAAATGAAGTAATGCATAAAATTGATAATAAACGGATATCTCTCTGCCTCTGCATGCAAATGAGCACTTAGCACCAGGGCACAGATGCCACCATTGTTTCCCCCCCTGAAAATGACAAAGTAAGTGAAAATATCTACCATGGGCTTAGAAAGTACGGTAGCTGCATTTTCATTATTTTTTAGATTTTCACAGAGCTGGGAAACCAAACTGTCTTGCCAACATTTAGTAAGCGGGCTGGATAATGCCTGCCTATAATACACTGGAACATACAGGGACACGAGTTTTTGTTAGGTTTCTTTTTCTTTTCTTTTTCCTCTTCTCCCCCTCTCTCTTTTTAAGATAAAGAGTATAGTTATTAATGATTCTCTTCCAATTTCATGTTTTCAGTTTTACCATCCTCATTTTTGTTTTGGAAACAAAGACTCTATTTTATCTCGGTGTCTTGCCTCCTTCTCCACCTCTTCCTCCTCAAAATGTACAGCTAGAATCAATGTGTAACACCCATTAATCTGAAGTGAATATAACTATTAATACCTTGGATTTGGCTGTAGGTTTGGGTTTTACCATTACTTGTTTTCTGGTTTTTACTTTTAACTAACAAATGTATCAAGGATCTAAAACCATTACTTTATGTTTTAGAAGCCTTAAGCAGGTTTTATGGGATTCTGCCTATGCCCAAACGAGAGAGGGTTTTTAAGTGTTATGGAAATTGATATATTATTTTGTGAGTTAATCATTCCCCTTCCAGGGATTATCTGATTTCCCAATCATTTCATACAGATATCCTGTTGGGAGAAAGAAAATCTAAATAGACAAAAATGATTAGATTGATCATTTTTTTTTACCCTTGCTCCTAAGCTAAGACAACAGTTAAAAGTTAGCTACCGCACGAGACAGGTACGTTGAGGATCTCATATTCAGCACTCGCCCATGTTCATATTTGGAAACCATCATAAATGTAACCTGTACATGTACCTGTAAAATGTAAATGTAAATGTAGGTTTAGGGAAATCAAGGCAGATTATCACATGCAAATGCTATTGTTGTGTCCTCATCTGTTCAGGTTGAGCTGGCATCTTGTTTTTTTTTTCTCCTTTCCTTTGTAGTAGAGAAGAGCCACAGAAAATTAAATCTCCTCTTACACTTAGCACTGATGAGAGATCAACTGGGGGGTTAAAGTTTTCTTCCCTATCCCCAGAAATGAGGCTGGGATGAGGTGAGCAAGTTATTCTTCTTTCCCTCTTACAATAGAAGAGCTGGGGTGGTGAATTCTTTCTCCTCTACATTCCAATGTCATAAAGAGGGATGTGGTGGCTCAAAATCCATTTCTGTCTGTGGTATTTATAGAGTATCTGCCATCATAAGATCTGGGTACTGATTTTATTTGTGAGAACTATTTAATTCTCTTACCAAATTCTTAGATTTGGGTGATGGTTTATGAATTTAGACTGTGGCCATTGTCATTACTGAGATCCAATATTGTTTTGTGACTTCAGAGTGCAAGTCCCAGTTGCGGAGACGACTAAAATTCTGGTAGGAAATACCACAAGTAGGAAGTCAGTTATTCTGGGAAGAGTTACAGGAGCTGAAGCTTGTTTGACTATAGATCCATAGTGGCACATAAATTGTTTGATAGAAGTAGAAATCTCTACAACTCTGTCGTCAAACATACTTTTGAAGAGTATGATTTGCAAAAAGTACTGCAACCCTTATGTGGCTCAGAGGTCTGCTGAAATGTTGCTCACAAGCAATTTTTTTTTTAAAACTGAAAGGCATTTAAAAGGACAAAACATGAGCATTTAGGAAAAATATACTGGTTTCCAATACTTTGGTTTAGTTTGATAAAGTTGTCTTTATTTTTATCATATGACTTTTCAAACCCAGGTGTAGAAATTGTTCTCCTTTAAATACAGACTATTTCAAATTAAATCCTCCCACACACTCCACAAAAATGGAGCTAGTTGTCTTGTGAGAAATTCAAAAACAATTATAACTGTAGGCTCAAATATGGATCAGGTTTCCAAACAATTTCAATTCCAAGATCCACTGATCAAAGGAAGGATAGTAAGCTTGTTAATAGGTTACTTTCAGTGAAGAATGATTAACAAGAAGAAGAATCAGAATTCTAATGAGATCAAATGATACTCAAGAAGGTTTGTGATGGGAGTCTTCTAAATATCCACAGGCTTTCCTTTCAGAGTGAGGCTGGCAAAAGACAGTATTGTTCCAAGAAGAATCCCTGAAAGTGTACACACATAATGGAAAGGAAAGGCATTTTACAAAGGGGATAGATAATCTATGATGAGTTCAACAAATTCCCAACCAAACAGAACTTGCAAGGTAAAGTATTGAGTGTGGTTCTGAGAAAACCTAGGCTGATTTACACTTCAACATAAAAGATACTTATGTTTTGGTGTGAAACTCAGTGAAATTTGACAGTTTTTCTTTGAAAGTTTGGGGCTTGTTCAAACTTGATCTTCAGAGTAAAACTCAGGAGTGTAAAGAACCCACTTCAATCAAAACAGAAAATGATGTTCACAGGAACTGCTGAGAACCAATCACACATTAAAAGGAATCTATTTTTTATAAACTCTGCTGATTTCTTTATGTTCTTGATTTATAACAAGACAATCTGGACAATTTCTTAATATACTCCAGGTCAATCTAAATATAATGGGTGTAATCCAAATGAACACAGGAGTAAATGGGAGGTTTTTCAGTGACTTCAATGAACACTGGAACAGTTCCAAAGAAACCTTCTCTAGATGATACCAGCCAGTCTCCATGTAAATCTGCAAATACCAGTTTGCATTTCATTACCAATTCTGATAAAATTGGAACCAATTGAAATTGAACCTCAAATTCAAACTATACTGAACATTTATGAGGTTCAAAAATAGTCCAATTAACCCTGCTTGTTCTTTTCCAAATGTACTTATCTCATGCTTCTTGTTTTGGCCAGAAAAAGAAACACCAAAATGCTGTTGGAATTAAGGCCATGTTCACATCATGTTCATCCTAGCTGCAATAAGGAAATACTGGAAATCTTACAATAAATGTTGCTTATAATGACTTTTTCAGGAATATTTACCTATCAAACTATTTGCGCTTCACTTCCTTATACTCAGGAACAAGCTATGTTATTTGCTTCACCTTCTCACCAGTGTCTCTAATTTCTTCCTAAGGGATTGTCCTTGGCAGATGAACAAAAGATGTTGGCAGAACGTGGACTTTCTTCACTTGTTTACCATGAATGATTATAGTACTTCCTGTGTCTCTCTTGCGTATTTAGTTGGTAAGTACTTTGGTGCATGGACTGTCCATTACCACGTATGTTCACCATGCCCTGCATAATGAGGTCCCAAATTAGCGCACGACCAAAAAACAAACAATAAAAAAAAAGTGGACAAGCTTCTTTGCAAAGCATTGTCACTAGCAGCCTGTAACAAATGAATACAGTCAAACCCAGTTAGCCAATATGTTTTTTGATGTAATATCAAGGTATAAAAAAGATCAGGCATTACTTATAGTCAATTGTAAACCATATACAGTAATTTCTCGGAGCCCTTTAAGTTGAATATCCAAAGGTACCTTGCTATCAATTTTTTTTTTATATGAGCCTGTGTGGCGGCTTGGGCCCACAGTTGCACCTGTGTATCCCCAGGTGGGACTGTGCGGTTGAGTGGTCAAAGTCAATAACTGCCCCCACACTCGGGGTTGTGCAACCTAGCGGACGGAGTCAATAGCTACCCCCAGGCTCTGGGCTGTGCGGCCTAGCAGCCAGAGTCAGTCACTGTCAGGATGGACCGCCATCTCAGGGGAGGCAGCAGCCAGGATAGGGAGACCCAGGCCCTCCCTCTCCACCGGGTCCCAACCCAGGGCCCTGTCAGTGGCAGAGTTGCCTGCCACCAGCTCAGCGGGGATCTGGCCGAAACACACCGAGCTAGCCTCCGGTTGTCCAACCAATTCCCCACAAAGACTCCCTGGGTTACTTCCTATCTGCTTCTCCACATCTCGTGGTTTTCTAGTTCCCTCAGTTGCGTCCAGAGGCTGGGGGTTGAGGGTTGCTGACAGCTGGCTGGCCTCCGTGTCTTGAAGTGCCCACAGCCCTTCAGCAGGGGCCAGCAGCACTTCTCCTTCTCCTATGGCAATCCACCCAGACTGAGCCAGGCTGTTCCCTCTTATACTGGTGGCATCAGGCATAAATCTCAGGATATCAAGATGAGAATTCAACTCAGAGGTTCCATTAGAACCTCAAATGCAAGGGTAATATATTTTAATTTCATATTTAAGATTAAATATAATTTCTCACATGTGGGAGCAAGAACTTATTGTAAACAGCAGATATTTGGTATACAAATGAGGTTAGTATTTTATGGGTTTTTTTATTTAAAGGACCAATTTATTATTATTTTGTTGTTCAGTGTGGGCAATATTCCCTGTTCCTTTTTCCACCACACAAAGCCCTAATAAAGAGAAGCCAGAAACAGACTGTAGGGTGCTTATTCTCCCATCTATGTATGTAAAAAATAGATGCCACAGGTAGTTAGTTATTATACCGGGCACCCCAGCCATTGGATCCTACCCCAGCTGCATCATTAGGAAGAGGCATTATTGCAAGCACTGAGACACTGATAATCTACAATAATAGTCCTTCCTTTCCTTGATTAAAAAAAAGGATGTAGGAGTGAACAGTTTCTGCTTCTAAATTTTAGACACAAGAAGTAGATACTTTTTATGAGGAAAAAGTTACATGATATATTTGTACTTCTCTGTACTTCTTCTACACTGATATTCCACAAAGAGTCTTGTTTCAAGCTCTCCTAAATCTATAGTGGACTTGCTGAGTCAGAATAAGGGATACTTCTAGTACCCATCACTAAGGAAAGGCTTCAATTACAGCTACCTTCTCTGAAGGTTTATCAGTAAATGGATTACTAGAAGCAGGGTTTCTAGCTTGGCTGAAACCTAATTTTCATCAATATAATCACTATCCTCATTTAAAGTAAACCTCTCCCTCCTCCTCTGACTGTATATAAAGATACAACCCTTTCAGGGTATCACCCTGTATTTGCTTAAGTACTTTTTAAACTTCTTTGACTTTTGAATTTTGAGATTAAATATAATTTAATTGATGAACTGTTGCTGGTTTCAGCCATCCTCTAGAAGTCTCTTAGAAATTAGAGCTTTCATCTCAACAAGAATAACATGTGAAAATAATTTGTAATGAGACACACTTTCCCCTCAGGTATATTCAGTAATTCTCAGAGAAGGGGATTTTATTGAAGCCACTAGATGCATCACTGTAATGGAATAAAAACAAGACAAAGTCTAGTCAATCTTCAGCATGGGGACAAGATAGATTCAGTCTCACCTTATGTTGTTTAATATACAACTCATTCCACTCTTGCTAATAGCTGAGTTGTTCCCAGCCTGTGAGGACTATACTAAATGAGTGTGACCACATGCAGCATGAAGAACATCCATAAATATGTTTATAATTGATTACCTCATTTTCTCACTAAATCACATGTACATTTATGACCCCCCCCTCAAACTGATGTGGTAGAAGTCAGTTCTGAAAGAAAAATCACAGGTGACATGTACAATCATAATTCTGATATGTGATAGCCCCTCCTCCCCACCCACCCTCCGACCCCCGTCAAAATAAAGGTCTTGATTCAGTGCCACTGATACAAGGGGAGAGGAATTGCATCCCTATGCAAATAGGAGCAGTTGTATTCTGGGGTAAGCTTCATCTTTGAGGAAGGGCCAGCACCATTTGAATCTATGGTCTCCATCAAGGGTTCCATCAGGCATAACCAGCCTTCCTGCCCCTGATTATGGGGAAATTAAAAATGTGGAAGAAAACTTCAACTTTCTTTTTTTCTTCTTCACGAAATAAGTATCAAGCTCTTGTGGTGGTGGTCTCACAAAAACAAGGAGAGCTTTGGTTCAACAATTAAATTATTTTATATAAACAACACAGAAAATACAGCCGGCATTTAGCTTCAGCCTGCAGATCTCTGTTTTGCTGAGCATAAGAACATAAGAATAGCCCTACTGAGTCAGACCAAAGGTCCATCTAGCCCAGTACCCTGTCTTCCAACAGTGGCCAGTGCCAGGTGCCCCAGAGGGAATGAACAGAACAGGTAATCATCAAGTGATCCATTCCCTGTTGCTCATTCCCAGCTTCTGGCAAACACAGGCTAGGGACAGGTAGCAGTCACAGAGCTCTTCATTCTGACCTGCAGGATGACTTTTGGTACCTAAATGGGAGATGAGCTCCTTTGGAAATCTGATTCCGGTTGTATGTGCTGAACGCTTTTGAAGATTTAGACCACATTGTTTGGAAGACATACCTTTCTATTCCTAACAGAACTTTGGAACAGTCAGAGACTTCACCCAGAAAATCCATTCTCAGTTTTGGACTGCACCCACTGCTTGTTAGAATAAGTTCATACCTTTTGAATGTTCCTCATTTTACTCCCAGATTCATTCCTGAATTCATCCTTTAGCTCAAGTATCAGAAGCCTATGATGTGACGGTCCAGAATTCCACTGCAGTTAACTTCTGATTTCTTTTTCTTCACTTCTCCAGGTCCACTTATTGTGGGCTCATATGACTGCCAGCTTCTCTTTGGTGCTTCACTCTAGTCTACAATCTGTTGGTGATGTCTCTAAACTCTGCTCAAGCATGTATAGGCTGCATGGAGAGGCAAAGTTAGACCTATTTTTCCTAATAAAAAATACTAAAAGCTCTGGTTCTCAGCCACATCTTTGTATTTGTTTTAAATTGTTTACGGACTTAAAAGATTTACTCTAACTGGTATAATACATGAAGAAGTCTCTAGGAGTAAACACAGCTATGGTATGTTTGAAAATATGCTGTTATAGTTTCAACTGGGGGGAAATAATCTATATTTCTGAGTGTATGCTCCTATGAGAAGTCTTTAAGCTGTTCTAACGTGGGCAGGATTGGGAACTCCTTTGAAATGAGAGGCACCCATCTTTAGCACAATTCAGAGATGAATAAAAGAGACTAATTAGAGGAGGCATAGGAATACTCCCTGTGAGTGCTTTTAGCATTTAAGACTAGATGATGACATGTGCTATGTGTCCATATAGGAGCAGAAAAACACTGGCTCTGTCACTGAGAGATAAATGGGAGCTGCTGGCCTCTTCCTCCCCTCAAACCCTGTTTCTGAATAGGTGGGTAGAGAGGACCAGGGAGAGGGCAGAGGCTTTGATCTCCCTCCACCCCCCCCCCCCAGTGCACTGGTCAGCACAGCTGGGCTGGAGCCAGTGAGTTGTAATTTGCTGTTGATAGGGAAAAATACATTACTACCCTCTCTTGAGCAAGGGGGAAGCATGGAAGGAATTGTCCCTCAGAGACATGTCTCTGAGGCATAATACTTTCCCTGGGCTACTTCTTGGGTGGGTCAGCTTGTGCACCTTCCCCTTCCTCCAGGGTACACTAGAAGGCTAAGCCTATTCCTTAAAAATCCAAGCCATATGCAAGACTTCATTCTATACTGTCCACACTTGCTCTTACTATGCTGTACATACATACATCATGGATCTTCTGTGTGTCTGGAAAGGCATATTGACAGAATAGTGTACTACCCAATTACAGCACAGTCTGATAGCTGATGATGCAGTTGGGGTGCAGATTCCAGTTCCAAGTCATGTAGGATTTTCTTTATCCATTAAATGAAATAACTAAGGAATGGATTCTGCAGTGCTTACTCAGGTTGAGTAGTACCTTATTTTGCAAGTGGGACTGTTTGCAGAGTAAGATACCACTCAGTGTGAATTAGGGAGCCAAAACATGGCCCTTAAACTTGTGCCATCTCTAGTTAGACTTTTCAGGATATATTATTCTGTGTCATGCACTCAAATGCACTCAAGAAGCAAATATAGTATTGATTTCCTCCCAATGCTTGCTTTCTCTCCAGACGTTGCACAGAGAGGAGTTGAAACTGTGCTGGACTGTCTGCTACAAATACAGGACGTGCCTATATGCATGATGATGTTATGAGCAACTCAGGAACAGGATGAAAATAACCCTCAGAGCATTTCCATGTCCAGGACCTGTGCCCTAGGTATAATACTGTGATATGGAGAAATACAAAGACAAAGTAAGAGAAGAGTATTCCCATATGTCATGGCTTTTTAAGATTTATAAATTTGCCCTGTGTGGCTCACCTCTTGGTCAACAATTCCTACATGAACATACACAAAAGGAAGCCAAAATCTGTGCATAATTTTTTAAAAGCAAATTGCATAGCTCAAAAAAAGTTCCCAAAACATTGCTGGAAATTTCATCCCTCATGTAAATCAGTTATGAAAAACCACTAGCAGCAGCACCTTTAGTAGATGCCTGTAATCCTGCCAAGCCTGCCAGAACAACCCCCCAAAATATAATATAAAAATCATCCCCAAAATGTTTTGTAAAGTTCTTGCTCCCTACATGTTTTTGCTGTTACTTTTCTTTGGTTTACTGGTGCTTTGCCTTTTGGATAAACAATCTCTCTATTTCCATTGTGTCTTCCATTTGAGGATCCCAAAGCATTTTACAAATTTTAAATAATCTATCTTTACAACCGCTCCATGTAATAGCTAAGTATTATTGTCCTTATTCCAAAAATTTGAAAATTAAGCTATAGAGGGGAGAAAGTGTCACAGGAAAACTCGGATAGAGTCACATGTTCTGACCTATCCCCTAACTACTACATCACATTTATTATTATTTATTTATTTATTTATTCTTTTTACATTTAAATTAGGTTAGAAAAGAGGATCTGTTGGAATGGGTTTGTTGTCGTATGATGAAAAGGTATATCAAGCTTTGTTCTTTTGGAAACCATGCTGTATAACTTCTATTGTATTCCCTTCTCCACAGATGGCAGTTATGTTTACATGCAGAGATTCATTTATAGATTTTTTTAAAGCCAGAAGGAACCATTAGATCATTTACTCTGACCTTCTGTATATCACAGGCCATTAAATTGTACCCACTTACCCCTATGTTGAGCCCAATAGCTTGTGTATGACTAAAGCACATCTTCCAAAAAGGCATCCAATGTTGTTCTGAAGCTATCCAGACACGCAGTATCCACCACTTCTCTTGTTAGTTTGCTCCAATGGTTAAACACTTTCTGTTAAAAAACTGTAAAGAATTTCTACTTTGAATTGGTCTGACTTCAGATTCCAGCCATCGGTTCTTGTTATGCCTTTCTCTGTTCTATTGAAGAGCCTTTCTGTACCCAGTATTTATTCCCCCAAAAGTACTTTTGTTGCAATTAAATCACCTCTTGATCTTCTTTTTGATAGTTTAAATAGATTGAGCTCTTCAAGTTTCAGAGTAGCAGCCATGTTAGTCCGTATTTGCAAAAAAGAAAAGGAGTACTTGTGGCACCTTAGAGACTAACAAATTTATTTGAGCATAAGCTTTCGTGAGCTACAGTGATCCGATGAAGTGAGCTGTAGCTCACGAAAGCTTATGTTCAAATAAATTTGTTAGTCTCTAAGGTGCCACAAGTACTCCTTTTCTTTTTTGAGCTCTTCAAGTCTCTCATTGTAGGCATTTTCTTCAGCCCTTGAATTATTTTTATGGGTCTTCCAGTGGAAGATTTAATAGTTACTGTAAGGGGATTGTTGCCCCCTTACTAACATTCAGTGGGGGTGTTTTAGATACTAGCTCCCAGTACTAAAAAGGGGGAAGGGTCAATGGGGAATCAGGACCCTGAGACTGACAGCCCCCAGGTACAATGGAGAGAGGCCAATGCTCCAGGTCAGCCTGAATGACAGGACAGGCAGGCTAATCAGGGAGTCAGGAGGCCAGGGAGGTCCCTTTCTCCATGTGAACTGGAATTGCTTGGGTCAGACAGAGTGGGGCTGAGCTAAGGAGAAAGCAGGGGCCTGAGCTGAGCTGGGGAGCAGAGCTGTGCCAGAGTCAGAGGAGCCAGAAAAGCAGCCCACGAAGCAGGTCAGTGCTGGGAGCAAAGTCACAGAAGCAGCCCGTAGAGCAGACCTGTCCTGGGAGCAGAGCTGCAGCAACCAGAGCCAGAGGGGCCAGAGAAGCAGCTCAGGGAGCTGGAGGCAGAGCAGCAGCCGTGCTGAAGTAGAGTGGAGCTGGAGCAATCTGGAGCCGGGTGTTGTGAGCAGCTGCAGAGAGCGAGGGGGGACCCTGGGCAATGGGCCCAACACAGGGAGATGCCTCAGCCAGAGGCTCTGCAGGCCAGACTCGAAGGGGGATTGGTAACCCCGACAGGGCGGGGCAACGCTGGGAAGAAGGGCCCTGCCACCTAGAGACTGTGACCACCATCAGAGAGAGTGTCCAACCCACAGCATCACAGCCAGGGCCTGAGAAGAAGGCCTGGGACTTACAAGGAACAGACTGTGAACTGCCCTGACAATCCAGAGACACTGTTTGTGATGTTCCTTGCCACAGAGCAGGGTGATGTGTTTCCTTTAACCTTTCCCATTTTTCCTTATTCTTTTTAAAAATTAATTGTTGATTAAATAACTTGCATTTGCTTTAACTTGTATGTAATGGGTCAGAGAAGTGCCCATTGCAGAGAGAGTACCCTGGAGTGGGGACACCATAGCCCCTGTCCTAGGTGACCACAGCAGGGTTGGGGGTTGAGCCCCCCAGGAATCCTGGGCCCAGCCTTGTTGGGGTTACGAGGACTCTGCCAGACAGGAGAGTGGAAGGGGAGTCCTCAAGGGCAGGGAGGCCACTGGGTAAAGGAAGTGGGATCAGGGACTCGGATCCTTTCGCTAGCCCACTTCACCAGGGTAGTGCAGAAGCCAGGAAAGTTCCCCACAATAGCGGGACTATTCCCCCGCTTACATTAGCAATGTCAGCAAATGCTGACTGGGCCCCACCTAGTCCAGTCCCCCACCCCCATCGCCCTCTCCCATTTACCAGTGGGAGAGGAACAAAAAGATGGGCCCTGGTGCATTGTGGGCACCCACTTACTATCACATAGCCCACATTCAAATAATCCTTCACTTCCTGCATGCCTGCCTCTGCACCCCGCCTCTTTGCTCCTCCATCCAGCTCCACACCAGGCTGTCTGCCCCTCTCAGTCTGTGCCTTGCACCAGTGCTGCTGCCACAAGAGCCATCACCACTCCCCCAGCCAAAGTCAGAACTGCTGTCCTGGGAGCCAGAGCTGTGAACCACGGTGGCTACTGCTGCCAACAGAGCTAGACTCAGAGCCTCTAGGAAGAGCAGCATGCCTGTTCCTGCTGCCCACTTTTGAATTTTCCTGGGCACTGGGAGGGGAGAAGTGGCCTCTGGTCAAAATGGAGACTCTGCCATTGGCAATCTCCCTGATCAGAATTCATAGCAGAGCCACCATTTTGGAGGCCCCTTCCCTTGGGCAAATTGAAACGTTGGCAGTGGGGACCAGCACATTGTTCTTCCTAGAGGTTCCAGCAGGCCACAAACAATGGCAGCAGCCTGCATGGGGTGCATGTTGTACAGCCAAGCAGCCCTGAGCCTGCAGGGATCTTCCAAGTACATGGGCCCCAGAGCAGCTGCACCAGCCATTTCTCTGCTGAATCAGTCACCATGGCACAGGGCCCTCTTGCTGCCTCAGGGCTGATGCAATTGTATGGTTACATGTGTCTAACACTGCTTCTGGCCATCAGCCCCAAGGGGTCTCAGGAGTCCCACACCCATCTGTCCTGCAGTGCCTTTGCAAAAAATTCCACAGCATTTGAGCGTGCCCAGGAGTGGTTGATATTAGTGGAAGTTTCCTACCCCATCCTGCAGAGGTCACAGCCACTGGCATGTTCCAATGATCAAGGGGCAGCTGTTGGGAAATATAATTTGTTTCCATTGCCTCTATATCCTCCTCTTACTGTAGGACACTGAGAGCATGTGTCTGCCTGTTCTGGCCTCTCCCCAGTCAGACCAACTCTACTTCTGCCTATCTCTGCTAGATTCTGCACCGAAAATCAAATTTTTTTAGAATTTCCACCCACAACTGAAGGATAAATTAAGCAGCACAAAAATACACTTTATTTGGACTTATACTTCCAACTTAGTAATTTTCATACTGGAAGATGTCTGAAAATGAAAACCATAAATACAAATATAAGTCTGGTTTTAGAAAACAAAAGGGAAAAGAGATTTTGTTATTACAAATTGCCTCCAAAGAGCCTAAGCAGCAGAAACTATCATTTTGTAAACTTCCTGATCAACCCCTCCACTCTGAAGTAGAAAGTCGAGAACTTCATCTCAGTTCAGCAAGCATGAATCTGTTACTGTGTCAAGGATGGTCAGGACAATGATTTGTGCAGTATCACTGAAGTTGTAGCTGATGATACTTCCAGGGAAACTTTGTTTGGAACCAGCAAAACTGAAGACCTTGTAGATGAGCTACAAACCAACAAATATGAAGATCCCATAGATTATTTTAAAACCAAAAAACCCGAAGACCCTGTTGATTAACTTAACCAAAGGCCACATAGATGAGCAGATCAAAAATGAAGCAAGTCAAAGCAGTCTTTCCGTTAAAATAGGTTTGAAGTTCCCATCTGATAAAAATTGGTTTCAAGATTCAGTTCTGTCACCTGCATGGTACTGCATAGGTTGATCCTAGCCAGACCAATGAGAGAGAGATGCCATATGGATAGTTCCTTTATTTCCCTACAAACCACCATTTTTTCATCTTTATTTAACAGAATGTAAAATGCACAGCATAAAGATTTGCATGTCAAGCAGCTAACAAACTCATGTTTCAGATTATATATACTGTCACATTTATTAGTTGTTTGGATGATACAGAAACTGGGTAACAGGTTTCAATGACTGGAAGAATATGCTGAAGTCAATGTTCTGGGAGGAGCAAACAACATCTGCAGTCCCAGTGGCAGCTCTACCATTTGCGAAGGCTCATAATATCAATACATGTTTTGATAAACAAGTATCTGAAAATTTTAGGAAATGGCAAGAAGTACTTAACACAGTCAAAACGTTCACTGGTTTAGGTCTCCCCTTCCATAGCCACTGTGAAGTGTTGGAGAACAACAGTTGTGGCATTTACTTGAACATCATTAAACTAGCTGCCAGACATAATACAACTTTTGCCCAACATATCAGTGACTAAATACTTGAGCAAGAAAATTACAGTTAAATATATGTCTTTTAGCATCAGAAACCAGGGGACGCATACTTAGTAACTGACAAGATGCTAATTTTTTTCCTGTCATTGCCGATGCAACCACTGCTATTAGCCATGTTGATCAAATAGCCATTTTGCTTTGGTTTGTTAATACTGATTATAACAAAGGAAAAGTAGAAAAAAAGAGAATTTTGTAAGCTTTGTGGCAATAATTTGAGGCAGCGGCTGCATCCTTGTGTGACCAATTGGATTAGACCCCAAATATATATCTGAACAGAGATATGATGAGACTAGTGTTATGGCCAGAGCTTGTGGAGGGTTGCATGCAAATAGAGACAATATCTTTCAGCCAAGGAAAAGAAAGTGTATGCACCATACATCTATTCTTAAAACTGTCAGATTAACCTAGTTTGGGTGCATGCTGCTGAAGATAAGACCAGCCCAGATCTGAAGGTTTTCTTTGGCAACTTTGAAGGGAATACATAAATATTAAGGAGACTCTAATAACTGATGGGGAAAACTAATGATTGAGTCTAAAAATAATCTTTATCTTCAAACTCTTGCTCCAGAGAGTATAGTTTTGCAAAGAGGAACCTGATGATGTATTCAGGCCTCTGGAGAAGTTGACAGGATTGATGCAGCAAATGCAATTGAACAGGCTGCTGAAGAATGAAGGAGACCTTTACATCTAAAGGCAGTCTGCAAGACTAGATGGGCAGCTTGAATGGAAGCCACTGAGACAATGACAGTAAATTTTCAGAGTATAATTAATGCCTAGAAAATGAAACTGTCGCTGAGCAAAGGAATAGTGGGGACACTTGTTAAACAAAAGGCAACCTGTCTTTGATGGATTGGATGTTCTACCTCAATCTGTTATGGTGGCATGGGATCTTAATTATCATGGCTACAGCCTCTGGAATCCTTCAATCAACAGAAATTGATCTCTTCCAAGTCCTCCAGACATTTGAGAGTGCAGTGAATGATCTCCACAAACTCAGATCTGAAGAAAAGTATGAGGAAATTATAAAAGACTCTCAGAACATGTGGGAAAGCAATGGGTTTGAAAATGCAAACTATCCAAGCCATAGGAAGAGATGTGTACATCACATGGATGATGAATGTACACTTGATTCTGTTTTAGAAACAAAGGATAACCATCTAAGAAAATATTTCAAGGTCTGACTTAGATGTGGGATGATCAGGGAACTAAAATCTTGGTGCAAGTGATTTCAAGAGGTAGCTACTCTATTTGGTTTCCTCCATCCCAGACAAATTCGAAATATAACTTTAGAAGAGTCAAAGGCGGAAGTTCTTAAACTCATGGGTAAATACTCATATATTTCGTTAAACTTCATTCATGAGATTGTCTTTCAAGATGTATTGTTTTACAAAGGAAACAGGTGTTCATTTTGTCAGATAGAGTCCAGAGCTACTTGAATTTCATAGTATCAAATTCTCCTGATGATGTTTTACCAGAAATGGAAATGTTGTGTCAACTCTTTGTCACAATACCAATTGGAGTGGCTACTGCTGAACTCACATTGAGCATGTTAAGACATGTCAAAAACAATATGCATTCAACACTATCACAGACACAGCTGAATGACCTTACTCTCCTGGCAATTGAGAAAGATGAGACAGCAAGGTTGGAGCTGGATAGCATCATAGAACAATTTGCTGAAGAAAAGCATTGCCGTGGTGCGAGGTTCCAATAACTAGAAATATGCAAGCCAACACAATTTGCAAGAGATTCCACTATTGTTTATGCATATGATTTGTCTTTTTTTTTTTAACTTTTATGATTAAAAAAGCCTAAAGTGATGTGAACATGGGGCCCCTTGCTGTGTGTTTGCTGGCCCTGTTCTGACCCTTAAAGCTGCTCCTGCTCTTTTCTGCACATTTCCAATTTTTCAGCATCTTTTGTAAAATGTGGACACCAGTTCTGTAAACAGTATTATTCACCAATACCACATATAAAGGTAAAATTATCTCCCTACTGCTACTCACTACTGTTTATATATCCAAGGATCACATTAGCCATTTTTCCCTCACAGCTTCACACTGGGGACTCATGTTCAGTTGCTTGTCCACTATGTCTGCTAAATCTCTTTCAGAATCACTGCTTTCCAGGATAAAGCCCCCATTCTTTAGCTATGGGCTATGGTATTCCTTGTCCTTAGATGTATAACTTTGCATTTGGCTGTATCAAAACATATTTTACTTGAATGCACCCAGGTTGCCTAGTGGTCCAGATCACTTTGGGAGAATGAGTGCACTCACCACTAATGCGACCCCTGATGGCAACACCTTTCTGTCAGGGCCAGGATTCATAGTGCTCTAAAATTCCCCAACACAATCTCAAACTAAAAGTATAAACGTAACCCCCAGCTGCCCTACTCAGACTTGATCTTTCATTCCCTCAGCTAAACACGTCCCAGGGCTCTCTCCCTGTAAATCCAAATTCTTTCCTATTACTACCAGAACCTGCTCCACCCCAGTAGCTACTCTGAGTCTCTCCTGACAGACTTTTCTACTAAGGAGAAGATCCCAGGACTGACTCTCCCACTGTGCTTCCTTCAGTAACCTCCTGGTCTCTCCACACTCTAACCTCAGAGAGAGGTTGCAGAATCCCTCACTCTCTACCTGAAGCCCCTTTCCACTCCAAACTTCCTCTCTTTATAGCCACTCCTCAGCTCCTCCCCAGCAGGGCTTCATCTCTAAATAAGCTTGGCCCACTTCCCAGGTCCAGCCAGGTAGCCTAATTGGTCTCTCAGGCCCACATTAACCTTTCAGAGCCTGTGTGACTGCCCTGTCTTCATTATTCACCACTAAGCCAATCTTTGTGTCATCTGCAAATTTTATCAGCAACAATTTTATATTTGCTTCTAGATCATTGATGAAAATGTTGAATAGTGTTGGGCCTAGTATCAATCCCTGCAGAACCCCACTAAAGATACCCCATTTGATGATGATTCCACATTAACCAATTAATATTTGAGACCTATCTGTTAGCTACTTCTTGTTCCACTTAATGTGTAGTTTATTGATGTCAGGCTAACCAGCTTTCCCCACTTGCTCTTTCTGAATGTTAGCACATTAGCATTCTTCCAGTCTGTTGGAATTTCCCCAGTCTTTCAAAATTTATTTAAAAATTAAATCAGCTGTCCAGGTATCTCCTCTGCCAACTCTTTTAGGACTCTTGAATACAAGTTATCTGGCCTGCTGATTTAAAATGTTTATCCCTAGTAGATTTTGTTTAACATCCTCCTTAATTACTAATGGACTGGAAGGAACATCCTCATCCTCATGTGATATAAGTCATCATCCTTCTTCTTTCCAAATACAGACCAGAACTATTTATTGAATACTCCTGCTTTTTCTGACCATTATTAATAATTTTACTATCTCCATCAAATAATAGGCCTATAAGTATATTAGGAACATTTCTTTTGTTTCTAATATACTTTTAAAATTGCTTTATTATCTTTAGCCCTGACAGCCATAGATTTTTCTCTGATGTCTTTAGCTTCCCTTATCAATTTTCTACACTTCATAGCTTATAATTTATATACATTCCTATATACTTCCCCTCTTTTCCATTTGCTATATATTGCATTAATTTCAATTGCTGCCTTTGCTTCATCACTAAACCAGGATGGACCAGAATGCCCCTTCAAAAGACATCATCTTTGGGCAGACCAATCTTGGAAAATTTAATTCTTAAATATGAATGTTTCAGAAAGTTATGAACAACAGACAACATATAATTAGAATGGAAGCTGTTTTGTAACTTTAACTATAATTATCTCCTGGGCACCCACTTTGATGGGCATACAAACTATTGAGATGTGCAGGTGCATGCTAAATTAAATGATCATTTAACTTGTTCATTTTTAAGAAAAAAAATTGAGTACTATTGGATTTTTTTTTAAAAGCTCCAAAGTTGTCGCCTTTTTTAATTGTAGAATTATGGCTTTTGGCCATGTAATACACTCTTTTTAAAGAGCTCCCAATTTTCATTCACATTTTTCTAACTTTTTCCTTCCAATGAATTTCACTCATAATTTTTCTCAGCTTTGAGAAACTAGTCCTTTTGAAGCTCCATGCGTGTGTGCACATGTGTGTGGGGTTGCCTAGGGATCAGTGATCATGATCTAATAACATTCAATATGAGCAAACATAGGGTGGTCCCAGTCAGTTAAATATATATATTTAACTTCCAGGCCAGTGATTAATTTATCTTTCTCCATCATAATGAGGTCCAAATTAGCTATAGATCATGTTGTGCGCTATATCTTTTGTGTAAGAAGGTTATCTATAACTTTTAGAAACTCTACTGATGTTTTACTACTATAAAACTGTAGACTACAGTCATTCTAACTTGCTCTGCAGCATGGCCTTTCTTTCACATATGGTTTAGTCAGTGCTGGGATTTGAAAGGAGAGAGCATGTATAATTCACTATGCCACACCAATACTTCTCACCATTATGTGTTGAAGAAAAGGGAAAAATTGAGGAAATTGGAGCCTACCTACACACCCTTCTCTTCACTCCTATTCAAATACATATTTTGTAGCGAGATCAAGTGTTAAGCTAAATAGATTGACTTCCTCAACTCTGTCACCATAACTTTTCTAATCCTTTAATCATCCTCGTGGCTCTTCACTGAACCATCTCCAATTTTTCAACATCATTCTTGAACTGTGGACACCAGAACTGGACTCAGTATTTCAGCAGCAGTCACACCAGTGCTAAGTACAAAGGTAAAATAACCGGTTTTTCTCCTACTCAAAATTCCCGTTTGCATCCAAGGATTGTATTAACCCTTCTGGCTACAGCATCACACTGGGAGCTCATATTCAGCTGATTATCCACCATGATACCCAAACATTCTGTATCAGTGACCTGTCCTTCATTATTTATCACTCCCCCAATTTTTGAGTCATCTGGAAATTTGATCAGTGATGGTTTTATGTTTTCTTCCAGGAAATTAATAAAAGTGTTGAATAGTATAGGGCCAAAACCTAAACCCTGCAGAACCCCATTAGAAATGCACCCATTCAATTATTATTCTCTGTTTACAATTACATTTTGAGACCTATCAATTATTAGCCAGTTTTTAATCTATTTAATGTGTGCCATGTTAATGTTATATCTTTCTATGTTTTTTTAATCAAAATGTGATAAAGTACAGAGTCAAATGACTTACAGAAGTCTAATTCTGATTCTGGTCCTTGCAGATGCTATCCTGGCTCACCGTAATACTGTAAAAGGGAATTGCTTTATGTGCCCTTTATAGGGGGGAGGGATAGCTCAGTGGTTTGAGCATTGGCCTGCTAAACCCAGGGTTGTGAGTTCAATCCTTGAGGGGGCCATTTAGGGAATCTGGGGCAAAAATTGGGGATTGGTCCTGCTTTGAGCAGGGGATTGGACTAGATGACCTCCTGAGGTCCCTTCCAACTCTGATATTCTATGACATACTACTTTCCCCTACCCACCTTTTCTTTAACTTTTCTTCCTTGTTACATTATACAGTGAGTAATAATTAACATATAATGACCACGGCACAGGGTATTTCCTGAGGATTACTGACCAGCTGGGCGGGAGCTGATGGCTTGAGGTGCAGCTGTGGGCTATAAACCCCAGCTGGCCATTAATCCTGAGGAAATGCACTGCGCTGAGTTTGTTATTACTCATATAAAATAGTTTTTACATCTTTTTAAAGTACCTTTGAAAGGAGAGGTTTCTATTTTCTTATCCAGTTCTGTGCAAGTGACATTGCTGATGCTTTCCTCACTTTGCACATTTGTATGTGCGAAACATTTTAGAGCATAAATTGTCAATTGCATTAACCAACCAGATTATGCAAGTTTTTTTCCATAGTTATTTAATTCATAATAGGTTTCTCAGACTGTCTCCCCCATTGCAAAATACTTTTTTTATTTTAACTAAAATATGTATCTTCTTCTCCTGATACGTTTGGTGAAATTTTACTAATATGATAAATAAAAGAACATTTTGTTATATTACATTCTCATGACACTTCTAGCATTCTGTAACACCTCTATTTTCAATGGAAATAATTTTCATTCAGTAAAAACAAATATAGTTGTTTACCCACAATTGGTGGTTGGTTTTCTTTATTGTCTAGTATAAGAACTCATCATAGTGTATCTTCAGCATAGTTTATCTTTCTGTAGGTGAGCACCTACCTGACTTAGAAACCTAAGTCATGTTTTCAAAACTGATTTCGGAAGTTAAGACTCTTTAGTGCCTAACTCACTTCTGATACCCAGTTTTCAAATTCTCTTATCTCTGCCAAATCAAAATCATTATCCTATGGAACTAAGTTGTGCGTTTCTTCTAAGGAGGATTTTTTCCAAGCCAAATGTCCACTTTTCAGGCCCCAGACTTTTGTTGTTCAGTACAAGATTACAAGACCTTTTGCAAAAAGTGTGTTTTTCATTCTCATTTTTAATCTTACATATGAATATTTCAGAAAGCTATGAGCAACTGAAAATATGTAGTTAGAATGGAACCTGGTTTTAACTATAGTTATCTCCTGGGTATCCACTGTCATGGGCATACAAACTATTGAGGTATGCAGATGCATGCTAGTGCTCATTTAATTTGTTCATTTTTAAGAAAAAAATTGAGTGGTATTAGATTATTTTTTAAAAGCTCCTAAGAATGAATTTGGGGCAGTATTCTGAATTTTCCTGTCCCTTCTGAAGAAAGAAGGCAAACAAGTTGTGCTCCCATGCAAAGCTCTCAGGGTAGCTAAGTAATATTGAGTAAGAAATCAGTCTATCACAGAAATCCAATTCATTAAAAATATGAATAATTATAGCCCATGTAATTCCACATGTCACACACATTTACATTTGGCCTGGTTAGTGCTCTGTAGTCTGTGTTTGGAAATTTGAACCATATGGAGCATGATACTTTTAGTTTGTATGAAAATTAACTCTGACATCTAACATGGTTTGTTTTCTAAATCTAACAAGCCTGAACATTGCAGCTTAAATGTTCCATATGATTTGGTTTACAGAAACACGGTAATATAATTAGAAATGGACTTGAAACAAAATGCTCAATCAAATACTCCCTTTGGGGAAGTTTGGATTTGGATCCAGATCTGACTTTTCAACCTGGGCCCAACTCTAGGTATAATGAGGTAAATTCTCTGAATGGTGATCCCCCACTTTGTGGTGCAACTTGCACCTGCAAAACTCATTCCCCCATTCTTTTTGCAAGCATTTGCAGTGGAAATCTGAGTACGAACACCTCTATCTGACTTGCAGCCAAGCAAAAACGTGGGTGTAAATGTTGTGGGTGCAAAATATCTCAATATCTGTATCGGGGTGAGCAAATCCAAAAGAGTCTGGGGACTTCGAAATCTCTCAAACTGCTTTGTTGTTTTGCTCATTTTGTTCAAGCTCATAAATGTTTTTTCCTCCTGTAATTTAAACTAACATTTTCCTCAAGGTAGAATCAATTAAAAACATGTTATCCTCACTAAAAACATGTTATGCTCACTAAAGGGAATGCTGAATTATGCAGGACGCATAGAACAATAATTTCCAGAAAAGCACAGCTGAATGCTCTATATGCACTATGCTGGAAATGCTTTCCTCACTTTGACCATCACCATCTCTTTGTTACCGTGCTCCAGCTTTTACAATTGTTTTTTTGTTTGACAACCTCGTCCCTGTTTTCAGTGCATCATTTCAGAAACATGAGTATGGCATAACCAATATTTATTTCACTGCACTTTCATAGATTTAAATGAGGGCAGAATTAGGCTCACTGAATGTCAGTTGTGGGGGGTTTTTTGTCTACCTTCCTTTTCCCTTCTCTTCTTAGCCTCTCTGTATTGATTGTCTCTCTGCCCACTCCCTTCTCCATTTTTACTCTGGATTTTTTTCCCCCTCTATGCTCCTTTTTTCAGTTTCTCAGAAATGTAACATGAATTTGCTAACACTGGAGATCCATTATGAACCTTGAAAGTGCCTCAAAGTGCCCTGAGCAGATTCAAAAAATAGGCAAAATAACTTTGCCCATCCTAGCGCTTCATGTTTATTTCTCTCTGGCATGTTTCTAAGGAACGTACAATACTACACCACCCATTTAGAAAGCAGAGGATATTTGATTGCCTTATAGCTCAGGAGTCCTTGCTAACTATGATTCTCAGAAAGCATGTACTGAACTCTTGATGTTAGAGATGTTTTTAGATTAAAATGTTTTTTAAAAGGAGAGGGAGATAGAGGAAAGCAGGAGTCCTAATTCCTCTTTGTGAAAGACAAGATATAACCATACTGTTTTTTGTTTTCTGTTTTGTTTAGGCAATAACTTTTGAGACCATGAAGGAGGAAATAAAAATATAGATCCCTCACATAGATACAAAAATAGGACAGCATTTTTTTTTTCCAGGGCGGTGTGTGCATGTGTGTTCTTGTGATAAAGCTGTGAAGTTTTTGGCTGCCCTTTTCTGGCTTCTGTTATTTTCTGGGGGCTCAGTGGGATAGATAGTTTGTGCTGTGACAGGACATGCCAACAAATTGCATCACTTCTGCCTCGGTGGCCGAGGACAATGACATGCCATATGCCAATGGCAAGAAATGAATGGGGCTCATTTACACTGGCACTGGGTGTCTTCAGCCCTGTCAGTCTTCAGAGGCTATCCATGGCAAATTGGAAAGTAGCACCAGAGCAGCAGCAGCATGAAGAGATGCAGCATGAAAAGCTTCCAGCATTCATAACTTTATAAACGACACTCAGCTTTGAAAGGAAAAAACCCAAACCAGACACTTGTATCTGATGCTCTGCAACTTAACCTTTCATTGTCAGAAAGAAAGAAAATCCGCAATTGTTTCTCCCTGTGCATTTGTACACCAATACAAAAAATCTTTGAGTAAATTCCAGCTGCAAGGAGAAAACAAAAACACAGTAGGTGTCATTCTTCATGCATTCAAAATAGGTTTTCTACTCAAATAGACTGCCGCAAAGATTTGCCCCAAAGTTGACCCCAGTGCCTCTGGCTTGCACTCCAGCAACAACAAAACTCATATTTGACCTCTGACCTTCCTAGCAACACATCATTTGTTTCCATGTATTGAAGCAACGGATGATGGGTGATGATTAAAGAGCAATGGTTCTGTTGACCTGAGACGCTAATGAGGATGAAATGAGAAGGTCAATGATCATCCTCACATGACAAACCAAGACAAGTAGCTAATCTGTTGTTAATTGTCCTTTACATTTGTTTTAAGGGCAGCAGCAGAGATAGGTAGCAGTCATATGTCTCCCTTCTTTATAATCACTGTAATTAGCATCATAATCAGAGTTAGACACGCCTGGGAAGCCTGAAACCTGCTTGGCAAGCAAGCATTTATTTATTTATTTTATTTGCATGAATTCAGGACTAGTCAAAGATGCCAGACAGATAAGTGTGGAGACAGAAGGCTTCCATTCATCTACGTAACAGGTACAACCCAGGCAATTACAGTGCAAGCTTCTCACCCTCTCTCCTTCCCCTTGGGTCTCTAACCTGGCCTGGGGAGTAGGGGGAGATTTCTGAGGATGACATGGTGGTTCAGTCTCCATGGCTATTCACCTCTTAGACTCTCCTGAGAGCCAGTTAGCACCAATGTTGCTCATTAAAGTGATACTGGGAACATTCAAGTCTTTTCACAGGGACCATGGAACAGCCACCAAACAAGGATTGGTCACTGTCAGTCTGGGCTGGAGGTCAAATGGAAAACTAGAGAGAAAAGTTCCACTCCTCCCATTTGCAGTCCCTTGAGCCATTCTCGTGTGTGCATAAACATTTCTTTGCAGAGTAGCTTTTCTAAAGGTTCCAAAAATTCACAAACATAGAGCAAGTCAATGGGTAAACCTAATTAAGCAATTAAATATGACATTGTGGGCCTCAACACAAATCAACCTGTAAACTGTTGATACTTTTGGCATAGCGATGTTTCATTGCCCTAATCACCCCTTTTCTATTATTATTTCATTTGATACATTCAGATGCAAAACACTCAGAAGTGTTGATTTGGGACCTAATGGGTCTGATTTCTAAAACTTGCTGATACTTTCAGAAGGAAAATATATATTCATTATTGTAAATATTTAAATGAGCTGTTTGTTATTGTTTTGGTGCTTGGTACACACTCCTACTTTCACTTCAACAATTTCAAACAGTTCCTGATATACAACAGTTTATATATCACAAACACCAGGGTAGCTTTAAACTGAGATTGACACATTTATTTTATCCTTAATCTTGTATTTTTCTTCCTGAGACATGTATTGGCTTCATGCTTAAAGCATTTTCTTTCCTACTACTGTATCATGGTGTCATTTTGGTGGGATTTCTTTTAGCCTTATTCTCCCCTTTACATCTAATGGGTGCATTCAGGCAGGCAATGAGAAGCAAATCTACTGCCCAAATGGCAATCAGCTGGTGAGCTAAAGCCTGAGAGCTTTAAAGTATTTGTCTAGTGAACAGTTTACTGCAGTGCTAATCATAACACACTCTTTAATTACTAATTTGGATTAAGCAGAAGGGTCAGAGGAGCCATTTTGACAATCCTTGCCTATCAATGCCCTTTTCCTGCCAGTTAGTACATGGACAGTTTCAGTGGATACTGCCTCTAGTTCTTACACCTCCACCTGCCTTCACCCTCTGTCTTATACAGCACATTACCTACAAATTACATGCCACATATGGCTATTAGGTTCAATTCAGCACGTTGTCATGTATGAGTAAAACTGGATTATATTCTAGAAGAGAATTTGGGCTAGCAATCAAAAATAACACATCTTTTTCTACTGTTTTGAATGCAAGTTTTGAATTGGATCTGTTTTTCTGTAAGCCTTTGGTACAACTTGAATGGCCATTGTAATTATGTGATTTGTGGTAGTCAAGGGTAAACAAAAGCAGAATTCCAGATTAAACGAGATGAACAGCTGTTCTGCTTCTATTTTGCACATGGAAGACGATGAGTTAAAATACTATATGGTTGAAATTGGGGATCTGATCTCAGTAGGTTAGGTGTGCAAGTTACAAAATGAATGACATTCCTTACAGTTTCCACACCAAAAAGTGCTTTTTACAATGAAATCTAATCATCTATCACAAAAGTTTACATTCAGTCTTCCATTATAACCCACTGGACAAATTCTGTTCTCAGTTACATTTGGTGTAAAACACAGAGTAACTGCATTGGCGGCAGCAGAGTTATTTTGGATTTATGCCATTGTAACTCATAGCAGAATGTGGTTCACCATTTTCACATAAATTCTACTTTCTCACTGAAAGTTCCCAGATTTGGACTCAGCCCACAGGTGATTTTTATTTTAATTGCATTTGGAAACTCTGTTCAGCTGCTTCTTGCATTATGGGAGAATTTTAAAAAAATTACTTTTTCAGCTTTAAAAAGCTGCTGTTCTCAGGGTGCTGTTGGGATAATGTGGCTGTAGGAGATTTTAATACATCATTGAATCACACACAGTAATATGTTCTTAAAATCTGACATAATGTCAGCAACCAGAGAAAATTACTGGCATGCCAAGTACGGCAGATCCTAGCATTTTAGTGTCTCTGCAATATTTGCCGCATTCTGCAAATTCTGGGCTGGAGTGTGGTACCTTTACCCCCTCTAAGATGTGCTTGACTCCCGCTCTAGTCTCACTGTCTTAAACAGTACCACTTGTGGAGTGATAAAATATGCAGCATGAGTAGGATATCATCATCTAGTGCTCTTCTTCTGGCAGTTAATGTCATATCTATGCTTCTTACCTTGAATCAATCCTGGACATCACCTCTGTGTTTGGATAAAGAAAAGGAGTACTTGTGGCACCTTAGAGACTAACAAATTTATTAGAGCATAAGCTTTCGTGAGCTACAGCTCACTTCATCGGATGAAGTGAGCTGTAGCTCACGAAAGCTTATGCTCTAATAAATTTGTTAATCTCTAAGATGCCACAAGTACTCCTTTTCTTTTTGCGAATACAGACAAACACGGCTGCTACTCTGAAATCTGTGTTTGGATGACATTCAGTTTTTCCTTCAATTCATATTAACCACTCAATTCTTCACGTTACCCTGGATCATCAAAAGAAATTAATTGGGAGAAGGTTTAATACAATGAAGACCTTTTCCACACAATAGACAATTAACCTGTGGAACGCATTGGCATGGGATGTTGGGATGGCCAAAAGTAGAAATGGGTTAAAAAAAGAACTGGATAAATTCATGAAGGAAAAGTCCATCAATAGCTATTAGCCAAGAATCAGGGATGCAACCCCATCTCTAAACCTCTAACTGCTAGAAGCCAAAAGGGGAAGAGAGGGTTGGATCACTCCAACTGCTGTGTTCTGTACACTCCTCCTGATGATCTAGTAATGGCCACTGTCAGAGAGAAGATACTGTCCTAGATGGATCACTGGTCTCACCAGTATGGCAGTTCTTATGTTTTGACCTTGTCCTTTCCTAGCTGTGCCATGCCTCTGTATTATTGAATATTTCAAAGATTGAAGTCCACCTTCTGAGTAAAATGTCCTCTTTATCTTAGGCCTCTGATTTCATTATCAATTTCCTTAATTCAGATTTTGCTCTCAAGGCCAGAAATCTAGGAACTGTCTTTGATGCTGTACTTTGTTTTATGAAAGCTTACGCCCAAATAAATTTGTTAGTCTCTAAGGGGCCACAAGAACTCCTCATTATTTTTGCTGATATAGACTAACACAGCTACCCGTTCAAAACCTGTAGCAGCTCAGTCACCTGAGATGCTTGAGCTAATAGCCACTGTTTTAAACAGGAGGGGACTGGCATCAGGGCATTCTTGGTGAGTGGTCCTTGCCTTTGGAATTGTCTTTCTTCCTTAGCTCCTTAGCTTCCTGAGAAGAGGTGAGATTCCATGATGTGCTGTTTCCCCTGGCTTTCTGACTGTAAGATAAATTGGGTAATGCAGTGGAGCTTATTTCTGGAGTTTGAGGAGAAGGATCAGTGAAACTTCTTTGTTGTTGTGGGAAGGCTTTTCAGATGATCTGGTTATCTCATTTTTGGGGAGGTTGTTTGTTTGTTTGTTTGGAATAATTATTTTTACATTCTTTAATTAACATTGTGATTTTAATGTTTATACTGTTCCTAAATAGGTATAAATGGGTATACCTTTGAACAAACAAACAGCACATTTGGATGATCAAATTTTACTGGCAGAAATGTACACAAGCAGCAATTTTTAAAGTAATCTGTGTGAGTATTTGTTAGATTTAGATGCTGGAAGTGTTTGAGTGTGAAGTATTTATGTGGTGATCCAATCAGGGAACAGAAACAATGTCACGTTACTCATATGACCAATCACAACTAAAGCTAAAACTTTGAATAGTTGGGATTACTACATTAAATAAAAGTGAACAATGAATACAGTTAGAAAAATCATAATCTGCTTGTGAATATCTCACAAGTAGTAAAAGAGGCAAAATTTATCTAACAAATCACTTCTTGAGAATTTTTCACTCAAGCTTGTTCATGTCTTCATTCACAAACAGTAATTTCTTACGAACGTGTGCAAAAATTATGGGCCACATTTTGAAAATATAGGCCATGTTATAGATACTTATAAGAGTCAGTATACAAGTGAGTATAAAAATACTTCAAGTATTGTTTGTAAATTGTAATCAACAGAGTAACGTGTTCAGAATCAAACTACACCTGTTCTATGCCACACATCTCACAGGAAATTATAGCTTAACTTCTGTAACCAGAAGCAGAGACATGTCAAAAGCACATTAAGTAAGTAATCTGCCTGTTTTCTTTGACACAAATCAACTTGATTCTCAAGAACTCGCACTGCAAAATATCACTTTCACACTTTTATTTGACAAGTGGCAGGGTCACAAGTTGTTAAACCTTTTGGCAGCAAATCCACATATTAAAAGAGAATTTGCATCTCATTGGATTTGGTCCTACAAATATTATTTTCCCAAATAGAAGTTTATTAAATGCTTCCTCGAATCATTGTAAACATTTTTTTCATAACACATGGCTAATTTGTAGCATGAATGCTGCTGGTAGTCAATCAATAATCCTCTGCGCAACACTGACATGGAAATTAGTATATCTTGCACAAGTTAGATGTTCATTGTAACTCAGTGTTAACTGTGGATTGGTACTGACAATATTCTCTACTCCATGACATTGTCCTCTGTAGTAAGGGCAAAGTTTTGTGCCAGTATAAGGGAATTATTGAAGAGACAATTTTGGTAGAAGACTTTTAAAGCCCAATCAAACTTCCAATGAATTCCCTGGGAATTGGACTGGATCCCTAATGAATAAGTAGATTTTGTATTCAACATTTAGCTATATCTAATTGTTATTTAATAGCTATAGTGAGACAGTACTCACTGTTTTTCTTTGGTTGTACATGGACGTGTCACATATAATACATTTAATTCAAGACTTACTGAGAATTCACTACTAATATAGAAAATAAGTAATTTCACTGGAATTATTCATTCACGTCCAGAACTAAATAAATAACAAAGACTAGAAAATTCATTTATTCATTACAGGATTACGGATTTTAAAATATCACCCCATTGCTGTTTTCACAAACTTAGCCCCTAGTTTCATGTAATGGGAGGCTGGATACAATTATTTGAGTAACTTTTTTCTGTAATTGTAAGCTCTAGGTAAACCCGATGAGCTATAGATGCTGCCTACAGACTGACATCATGATGCATAGATAGAACAGAGATGTTTGGTTAGATTCTCTCAGATTAATGCTGCCATGTACAAAGAGAATTTGATCCCAGCAGCCTGAAGTCCTGGACCCTGAAGCGATTCACTTGAGGGAGGGTAGGCCAAGACCCTGATAGCTGACATCCACTGGATTTTCATAAAGAGAGGACAGTTTGAATCTATGTCCAGTGTCTTCATAGCACATTCTTTAACTACCCTACTCATGCACTATCCCCTGTCAGAGCTCCCCATTTTCAGTGCTGTCAGCTGGACAAGCATAACATAGCTTATGAAAATCCACTCACCTGGCCTAGAACATATGGAACGTATTAATTAATAATGCCTGGGGTTTCTAGATGTTTTATATTTTCAAATCACAGTACAAATGTTAATGTATCCTCTCACACTGTTCCCCTCTGGAAACCATGCACCTGCCCTAAGACTTGTAGACCAGGGCATGCCAGGAAGGGAGGATGGCTGAAAAGAGCAAGTTCATTTTAATGTCTTTGTCCAAATGTTAAGCTTCCATTGCACCCTTTTAGCAAATCTTTCCCGGAGTGCTGAGTTTGAGTATCAATAACTCAACAGGCAGGAGTGTATGACCAATAAAACATAACCTGTAATCATAAACAGAAAGGGAAGGAAATGGGGAGACATTGGTGCATTGTATTTTGAAGACATTTATCATCCTGGTATCTAAGAGCCTGATCCAAATCCCACTGAATTTGATGGAAATACTTCCATTGACTTCAATGTGCTTTGGATAAGGCCCTGAATGGCACTTTGTTTTGGTCAGTGTGCATTAACAAGTTAGAAAGCTATGCCTGAAAATTGCTATAATTATTTACTGAAGCATACTTCAAGTGTGTGGAAAGAAACAAATAGAGAAGAAAAACCAAGCAGGGTTATGTATTCCATTGGCCAGGTTTTTAAAGGCTATTAATACAAAACATTTGTTGCCTTTCTGCAGAATGTATATATTTTCCTGTGGCAATCAACTCCATGCGTATGTGTGTTACAAGATGGACAAAAAGAAAACAGACAATATGAACAATGCCAAAATAGGCAAATAAGTTACGTGTGCAAAAATAGCTTTAGATTAGCTTCTTCACTCTGGGGAGGAAAAATATGGGCACATGATGATTCTTTTAAACTTCACAGCTCAAAATTTATTTTTTAATCACTGCATGTATGATATCTTCCTGTCATCCTCTCTCTTCACTTCCCTCCTCATAAGTATCTTTAAACTGCTCTCCTATTTTCCCCTTGTTTTCTTCTGAGACTGGATATGAGATCTGGCAGACTGTCCTTCCATCAGTGAACAGAGTCTAGTGTACCATTAATCGGGTCAGCCAATCAGAATGCAGGGATTAGCATATTGCACAGACACACTTAATCAGGTCTACTATACAGTTAATCATGTGTACACTAATAGTTATGGGGGATTAACCATTTAGGACAATAACTCTGTGTTCTGATTGGCTGTGTGTCCTACCTGTTAAGTTTGCCTGTTTTCCTTTTGTTTTTATTCCCGCCACCAAAAATTTTCACTGTTCAAAATGTTTCTGGGAGGTTGCCCGAGTAATTAAGGATTAGTCTTTAAATAACAGAAAGGAATCATAAGTGACTTCAAAAGTAACTCCTTAACATATACATTTCTCTAAAAATAAGGCTACTTGAAAGGAAAGTTTATTACTTTGTTTCCTCAATAACCTTGATTTCAAGGGTAGTGAATACAAATGAAAGTTTAATCACTAAATATGTTAATCATGGGGTTAGATTTTGAATTTGTAAACTAACTTTTAATAGCAAGGGATTTGGTTTGTATTTATTTTTGACAATTGAAAGCAAAACACAAGAATAAGATTGTTTGACTATTCATCATAAAGTATTAGAATAAAAACGAGCAGGAGCCTCAAGTCATCTTGTAATTGAATGTTTGCATATAGTCGGGGCTATCAGTGGTGAACAACACTGAAGATTCTAGTCAGAGTGAAGGGTGGTGAAGCAAGGTAAGGGGGGGAGGAATGAGAGAAACAGGAAAAAAAAAATGAGCCTGCCAGTGGTTAATTAGGCATATAGATTCCTAATGTGTCAGACACTGCCCTCTCAGATGAAGGATGACACTTTTTAGGACGCATCTTTCTTTGTTACCATTTTAAGAGTAATGAAGCCTGCAATTCATGAATGTGATGCTGGACACTTACAGCCAGGGACATCAGCACCTCTGAAGAACATTAATTTGTATTTAGAGGTTTTAGATATGTTCATATGTGAACATATAGAATGGATCTGTTGTAGAGGTATCCTTTAAGTGTGTGTGTGTGTGTAGATAATATTCCAGACAAAAACAGTTTTCAAAATACAAACATCTACCCATTCTTCAGCTAACTTTTATAATCAGGCAATCCTGTGTTTGCCAGAACATTTTTGCACTTTTTTAGTGAACCAGGCCTGTTTACTTTTATAGTCTCTAAACATCAAGGATCCATTATACAAAAGTTTTTTTTTTCCTCCTGCCTTCAGGTCACTCGTTAATGAGCTGAGCAAGGGAAAGGATGGAATCTATTACAACAGGATATGGTCAGAAAATTTTTCTTTATGGTTTCATAGATTTATGAAAGCGAGAGAGAAAGAAGTAATGTTTATCAACAGTCCATTCAGATACTGTTCCTCAGAGATTGATGAATGCAACTTGGACTTGATCAGATAAGAGTTGGGTTCTAGCTGAAGGAGTGACTGGACCCTCTTTGGCCCCTGGCCTGTATAATCTCTGACCTTCCTAACCTCTGCAGAGCTTCCTTTATGAGAGTTCCTGGCCAGATGGTCAAGTCATCAAAGCTTTATGAGCACAAACTCCTTTTACCACTTCACAGTTTCTTCCATCCGAAAAGCAGAAAGGGTGGAAGTGTGAGGAAAAGAGACTAAAAGGTGTTAAAGATAAAAACAAGACACAGAGGTACCTTCCTGCTGATTTCTTGCATGTCAGTATGATGTGGGAGTATGATGCTTGCTGCCCATGTATATTATATAAAATTTTGAATTTCCAACTAGCATCCCAACCAGCATATGATATATCCTCTGGTGTGAATAGTTTACATGTAAAGAACAGAATTTCTTCCTCTAGATGCAGTAACCACTTGTTGACTGTACTTCAGAAATTAAATATTCTTCTACATATCCTTTTAAAAAATCTTCATTATTTTTGCCAATTTTCATCTATTATTTCTCCGTGAGTTAAAAACTGCAAAAGATCACTGACTCTGATTGTTTAAAAGAGCTGATTTGTAACAGCAGAGATTGTTACCTACCTTCTCTGCCAATAGGTGACTTAAATTACATCAGGCCTAAGCACAGCAAAGTGACCTTGTTAACTTTATGAGAAGTACTCTCCCGTTTCCACCTGCTTCCTGTGGAAACAGCTTCACTTATGAGGAAGTCAATTTTCAAGCGATTCTTCACGAGGACAGTTAACTCAGTCACCAATTCCTGGATTTGAGGGTTACACTTTTCCAATTAAAGAACACACAGAGAACAGCAAAACCTGTAAAACTGCAACATTACTAAGACATGTTATAACAATTCTTTGATGTACAGAGCTAATTTTAGAGCCTTTGAAATCAATTCCTATCACTAGCAGGTAAAGTCAAAAATAGAAGACCCATGAATCTGGGTGAGGTCAGACTCCTTTACAGGTTCAGGTTGATTGGTTTGCAATAAAACCACTGAGATCTGCTAGTTTTTAATGAGCTTTTCTCTAAAGAGGTGAACTTGTACTTTCACTGGGGGTTGTTCATGAGGGTGCATTCCATGTGTCTATCACAAAAGTTACTTCCAGGTTTGGCTACAGGGTTCATTGCTGTTAACCATAAAGAGAAACTAAATATTTCATACTGGCTCCTGGATTGTTCACGTACTTGGGGGCAGATCCTCAGCTGGTGCAAACTGACAAGTCAGTTGACTTCAACTGCAGTCAATGGAGCTCTGACCAGTTAAGAGTCCGCCCCATGGCTGGGAAGAGGGAGAGGCTTAAATATTCAAGTTTTTTTGGCAAAGCAGGAACAACAAGTATTCTCAGAAGCAGCACCAATGACCTGCTGTGCCATGGAGGTGGTAGTCCACTGGGAGAGTTTGAATGAAAAACCTTTGTTGGAAGTACATTCAAGAAGGTTAAAGAGTCCCTTACAAGAGTATAGTCCCAAGCCACAAATATCAGCCACATATGTGGATTTGGCTTCAACACTGATTATTATACATTTTTGGTTTAAGTCCATGTAGACCCTTAAGACTTATGACTATACTACCATGATCTCATGTAGCTCATTATATTAGAAAGTGCTTATAACTTAGGCCATTGATTGATCTCAGTCATGCATGCATTTTCCTTTGAGATCACTGGGAGATGCATAGATGATGAATCAATCAGCGTATGTCCTGAGTCAGAGCTGGGCAAATAATTCATAATTTACTTTAGCCTTCACAAATGTCTTCCCATGTTTCCAGAACAATTTTGAATCTGAAGTTTATTTTCCATGAAAATTCTGCAGTATTTGCTAAAAATCATCACTTTTTGCAAATATTCACCATTTGCAAGAATAGTTGCAAAAAACAAACCTAAAAGTGTTGTGAATATATATGAAGTAGATTAAAAAAAAATAACTATTTCCAGAATGTATTTTGCAATACTTACCAAGATCTAGCTCTGAATATTAAAGATACTATAGAAAATTGCATTCTGTTGTATTACACTAGAGATCTTAAAAACTATGAAGGCGCATTTAAACAATATACTGTTTCTCCTTTTGATAATTTCACCACAGTGTTTTGGATTATGCTATTGTGTTTAAAGCATTATGTAAACATAAACCGTGTCCAGTACTTACAGGGTAGATATCCACTCTCTTGCTTTTATGAGCAATTGTCCTTTTCTTCATCTTTTAAAGAAAAGCAAAACACCAATGTGTTCAGTGCAGAATGTACAAAATCATTAAGGATCTGACTTAGAATGGCAGAACTCAAGAAATTCAGAATTAAGTCTAAAACTCTGTCCTTAAATCACCCCACTGTGCTTAGTTATTATAGCACATATGGTATGAACCCCGCTCCCCCCACTGTTCTGAGACTCCCTGATTAAGTGCTGCAATACTGTACCTAGACACAATGTGATGACTTGAGAGAATTTCAGCTTTAACTTTAAATGTCCTGGTTCATGGAGACTAATATTATTAGATCATAAAGTAGGTGGTTTAAGATGTTATATACAGTGGAGCACAAGCACTTTTTCTGAATTAAATGAAAGTTTAGTCATTACAGATCATCAAGAAGAAAATGATGCAAAGAGTGAAATAGAAGGCTAAAACGAAATAAAATCAATCAGAGAGGGTGAAAACAAACAGTTAATTTGAAAATCTAATCAGACCTGTTCAACAGTGCCCATATCTCCTATACTGTACTGGGCTGCCTTCTCATTTGGAGTGCTGCTTATCGAATAACCACTTATCAAACATTTCTAAAAACTGGCTAAATCCTAGGGTCCTTACTCAGCTGAGATACAAACTCCCACTTGACTTAACTTGGAGTTTACCTGAGTAAAGATTACATAAAAATAGAATAAGGACTTTAGGATTTGGCCCATTCCTAATATAGGGTTTTATTTTGCCACCTTTATTTTACCATTCAGAGTACAATCTTGTTCCACAAGTAGACTGATTTTAATAGGACTACTCACAGAGGAAGGAATTACTCAGCATGAGTGGCAGAATCTAGCTAATTATAATGCTATGCTTACTGTAGAGTTGTGTACAGGATTGGAGGGGCATTTCAAAGCAGAAATTCTGCTGAATCCAACAGGTGATGTAGTTTGGTGTTCCACTGCAATGATATTACAAGTGCCAGAATTTTCTGTTTTTGGACTAAATAAACCAGATATCTCAAATTTTGTGATTCCCTGCTAGTTTATAAATGGAAGATCTTTCGAATGGACCAAATTCAGAGGTGATACATAAAGTCACACTGACTTAGACTCCCTTAGGGCTATTCAGACCCTCTAGCATTCTGCAAGGGCAGCTAAATAGGTGTAATTTACAACCCCCCCCTCCAAAAAAGTGTATGTTAAAGAAGCCCCCAGCTTAGTTTAATGTATACCTTATTTTTGTTCCTTTGCTTGTAAATTACACCGATTTACACTTCCTTATACATAAGTAAGAATGGGTCTAAGTGAGTATAATGGGGTCTTGAATAAAACAATATAGCCTCATTTCAATACTTAAGGTCCAGATCCTGAAGTCCTTGTTCAATGTGTACTTTTTCCCCATAGACTTAATTAAGAGTTTTTCAAAGCTTATCTATGTGAACATTGAGTTCTCGGCAAACTGGAGTGTGAATCTATCCCAGACTAGCCTGCCACATAGTCGTACATGTAAACCTTGCTGATGTGCACTAATATGGCATTAGTGTGTTTTAGTCTACTTCCATTTCAAAGCGGGTAGATCAAAGTACACTAACAAACTGTTAGTGTGCATCAGCAGGGTTCGCGTGGAGAGTTAGTGTGTGGCAGGCTAGTGCACAAAAGATTCATACCTCAGCTGGCTGTCAACTAAATGTTCATGTAGACAACAAGCCCTGAGTAGTAATTCAGTAAGGGCTCTAAGATTTTCTACTGCAGGGATTTTATGATGTTCAGTGTTATTTTATTTGAAAAGTTATCTGATGCTTTTTTTTTTTTACATTAGGCAAACAGGGAACATTTTTCATTGAGACAATCTCCTTTCCATTGCTTCGCCAGGTAGCCCTGATGTATCCTGTGCTCCTCATTTAGTTTGGGATCTCTCCTGAAAATGCCTGTTGATCTTTTGGGTAGGTTGTTTGACCTCCCATCACAATGAAACAGTTCCACTCAAATACATAAATGATGCACATGTCGGGCAAACATTTTTCTTCTGATGGTTTCTGTCAAATACAGCAGTCCCTGTGGGAGCCCTGCAGTCACTCTGCTGAAGAGTTCTTAACTCATTCTTGGGGATAAAGGGTCTTGGGGGCGAGGGAGAGATTTGTGTACATATCTGTTTCAAAAAGTCTGACATCTAGGTAACATAAGGAGAAGAAGAAGAAAATGAATTTGGCGATGCTCTTCATATAAAATGTTAATTTCAAATCCCATTTTTGTAAGATTTTATGTATAATGAAAATGCAATAGAGCACCAATGAGCACATTTATGAGAAAGGAGGAAAGCAGGATCAAGGTCTTTTGATCTTATAGAAAAGATAAGACAAAAATCTAAACCAAAATTAATGTGTTGTTTGGTTGTCTTCCGGAAATATCTGCAGAGTTTGTGTGTGTGTAGGAAGTGGGGTAAAAGAAGACTTGAATTGCACCTGTGGGGTTTTAGTAGGTTTATGGTTCATCAATTTACTCCTACATGGCCTGGATACTTCACACTGGGATAAATTTCATGTTACAAAGACGAATGGAAATGAAGAACTGTGTAATTATTAGTTTTGTTGCTAGCAGATCAATCATTTGAGATGAACTACTCACAAAGGTCACGTATGACCTTTCGGTTGGAATTTAACTGGCACTGCAGTTGTGATTTGCTCACAGCAGCAGTCCCCTGCTGGCTGTATTATAACAGTCTTGGCAGCATTAAAAGGCGGGCCTGCATTCCATGTCATTGGGACTCTTATAATTATGACAAATGACTAAATGTGTTATTTTCAGCAAAGCAATGGCAGTCAAAAGGGGTACTTAGAGTTTGTAAGAGGTGATGGCTGGCGTGGCTTTGAAGGCTTTTCCTTTTTTTTTTTTTTTTTAAACTTAACACAGACTGAATCATACGTGGCCACCCCACTGATAGCTGAGCAGCGTGTGAAACCCATTTCACACGTCTGTGCTGCCTTACAGCTGCAATGCCCTCTTTTCATCCTCAACAAAACCAGAGCCGGTGGCTGCTTTTGCTTTAAAACAGGCGCATGGTTTGCTGGGGGAAACTTTACTGGCTTTGTTTTAATCAGAGATGAATGGGAAATTCCAAACACTGAAGTGTATTTTACTGAAGTCTGGGAGGTGGCAGGGGTGAGGGAGAGAGAGGAAGGAGTGGCAGAAGAGGGAACAAAGCCCAAAATGAAATGTAGTCCAAATGGTGTTTCTGACAGCAGAAAAGAATCTGTCTGTCCATAAAGGCAATGAAAGTGGGAGCAATAAAAATGAATGAGAAATATCTATACATGTTTCTGGAAAGTAATCTGGAAAAAACAAACAGCTTACCAGTGTATTATGCCTGCATTTTCTAAATGGTCCAGGAACTCTCATTCATCTCATTGGGAGTCCCAAGAAACTTCAACAGACAATTTTGAAAATAGGCTAGATTTTGAGAATTTAATATGCAGTAATCTCTGAAATTTGTTAATGTCATTCATCGCTTCTATGAAAATATAACATGCCAAGTAATACATAACAATGACCTGACTAAACCATTCAAAGTTACTAAGGGTGTCAGAGAAGGATGTCTTATGTCATCCATGTTTGTTTGTTTGTTTGTTTGTTTTTTACTAGTGGTGGATTGAGTTAAGTGAAAAACCACAGGACAAGCAAGAGGCATAGAATGGTCTTTTTACACAGAAGTTAAAGGACCTTGACTTAGCAAGTTGATGTCATCAGCAATCTCATTCCCATAAAGACATGCAAGCCAAAACAAATGATTTCCGGGTCTATGCATAATTAGTAGGGTTTTGAGGCACTGCATCATTTTGGCTGCATAGACTACAAGATATGGCAGCTGGGGAGAAGGAGAGAAACCCAAATATATTACATCAACTTACCGAAGGCCTGGCATGATAAGGAGACCCTTTTTATCATTCCCCTTGCCGCAGACCCTGAGTTAGGCCCCAAGATCCCAACAACGGTAAGAACCAGCTCTATCGAGATGGGGAGACACTAAGGGCAAACCAAAACTCAGCTTGGCCAGTTGATAAAGGCATTTGCTCTAATGTTTTCAGCCCTTCTAGGACATACTCACTTGATGTATAGAATATCAGGGTTGGAAGGGATGACAGGAGGTCATCTAGTCCAACCCCCTGCTCAAAGCAGGACCAATCCCCAGTTTTTGCCCCAGATCCCTAAATGTTCCCCTCAAGAACTGAATTCACAACCCTGGGTTTAGCAGGGTAATGCTCAAACCACTGAGCTATCCCTCTCTGCAGTGTACTACAACACTGAGAAGGAATCTGGACACATGGTAAGAGAGACTGCTCGACCCTTACCCAGGAGGATGTGAGACACCATAAAGACTGAACTCCAAACTATACTGGACCTGGGTGTGATGGAGGAGTCATACAGTGAGTTGTGAAACCACAGAGTCCTCATCCTAAAACCTGATGGCACAATGAGATTTTGCATTGATTTTTATAACATTAATGAAATTTCCAAGTTTGATGCATACCCCATGTGCCTTGGATAGATGAGATATTGCAACATCTCAGGGCAGCAGGTTTCATATATACACGTGATCTTACAAAAGGTTATTGGCAGATTCCCTTGAATCTTCCCTTCCCAGAGGGAAGACCACTTTTGCCACACCATTAGGACTGTACCACTTTCAGACAATACCGTTTGGGCTGCAAGGGATGGCAGTGACTTTTCAAAGACTAATAGACCAAGTCCTCTTTCTGCATGGGTGATATGCCACTGCTTGTTTAGAAGCATAGTTATATACAGACAAGATATCAGCCATGTTACTACTGTATTGCAGTTGATTGTCAGCACTAGCCTAACTATCAACCTCTCTAAGGGCAGGATTTGGAACCACGAAGCGATAGACCTGGGATGTATGGTGGGACGTGGGCAGATATGCTCACTGTGGACAAAGTGCAGGCTTTGGCCAACTACTCGAGGCCCACAAACAAGAAGCAAGTTAGACAATTTCTGGATTTGACTGGGTCTTACAGGCATCCTATGGAGTACTTCGCAACTATTGCAGCTCCCCTCATTGACCTGATGGGGGATGGCAAACCATGGAGGGTCAGTGGAGGTGCAATAAAGCCTTTAGAACATTAAAAAAGAGCTTATGCTGTGAATTGGTGCTCTTCAACCCTGAATTTTTCAAAAGAGTTCATACCCCACACCAACACATTTAACGTAGGGCTTGGGGCAATACTCTCTCAGATCTTCCCGGGAGAGGAAAATTCCATCTTGTACCTAAGCCAGAAATTTCCATGTGAAAATGCACACTCAGTAATTGAAAAGGAGGCCCTGGCTTCTAAGTGAGCCATGGATGACTTACATTATTACCTATTGGAGACCTCCTTTTTGCTGATTGCAGATCATGTGCCCATCTGGTGGCTGCACACGATGAAAGACATGAACGTGAGGATCATGCATTGCTACCTAGCCCAACAACTTTACGGATTCCAGGTGACCCATGGAGCCAACAAGGCCCAGACAAATATTAATTTATTTTCTCAGAGCATGGACACTACACCTGACAAGGACACCATGTCCATCACAAAACACAACTCCCCAAGGTTGTTTTTGAGGGAGAGGATATGTGATGGGGTGTCTAATCCCCATGCTGACAGGGAAGGCGCTTGGGAGGCTCTGTGTTAACATAGCCCAGTCCTTCCAGTCCTGTCAATCATGAATGGTAGGGAGGAGGGCTTTAAAAGGAGGATGCTGCAGTACACAAGAGGGAAGCCCTGAGAAGGGAGAGACTAGAGTAACTTCTGAACAGGAGGAGGAACCCTTATGCCAGAAGCCTCCCAGCTTTGCCAGGTGTTCTGCAGATCCCAAGGATAAGTCTGATGGGGACGGGCTGACTTGGTCACCCAGCCATAAGGACTCCAGCAAAGCTGCTACCCTGGCACCACTGAAATACAGATTTTTTCTTTGCCTTGTTATTGATCCAGGAGGTGCTTGATTCATGTTGACCTGAACTTTTGCTTTTCCTCCACCAGAAGTAAGCAGGCCCATAAAGGCCACTACCATGACCAAGAAGCTGTGGCCTGTACTAGGCCAGCGCTGTGATGGAAACTGGCCATGACGAGGGATCCCAGCGCAGATAGGGAGGCACCCCAACGAGATTCTTTTTACAGGGCCCTAACTTATTCTTGCCCCCAAGACTTTCTAGAGCCTTGTTACACCACTGACAATGTCCATAGCTCCCATGGCAGCTTCAAGCAGCACGGTTAATGCCTTGGGAAACAACGCTGTCCCTAAATGTATGCCATCTGATTAGTTGTGCTGTGGGCTGTCTCTTAAATGGCTTTGCCTAGCCTACCTGAAGTAAAGCAGCAGGCATTTGGCATGATTTGCAAATGGCACAGCAGTGGCTCAGATACAACCTTAATCATATGTGTATTGCAGATGTTGGATTCTGAATTTGCTAGCCTGACAACAGCAGAGTAGCAGTTGTTGAGGATTCCTGACAGAGGTGACAGGGAGAAAGGAATAAAGTCCTTTGACCCTGACCCCTCTTGTCAGCAGGTTGAGCACTACACTCTCTCTGCTACCACAGCTCTGAAGGCTTGCTATTGCGTACTTGACCCTTCTCCACAGTAGGGGATGCTGATGAAGAACTTGTTTCAACTGAAATTAGATGGACACTGCTTCTACATAGCATACTTTCTTTTTCTGAGTTGATTTCCATGACACTCCAAGCAGCAACAATGCCAACAATGGAGGCAGAGGTGGCAATTGTCTAGTTCAAATGCCACAACTCTTGCTTCTTCTCTCAAAATTTTTACCTGTGCTTTATTTTGGGGAGAAGAGAACAGTCGGTATCTCAGCGCTTGTTTTCTCTCTCTCTTCTACCTTCTCTTGCATTGAGAAGGAAAGAAGTCTAAAATGCAGTTTTGTTGTAAACAGAACTAAACCATAATATAGTGATTTCATTCTGTAAGTTACTTGTTTCTGGACCTCTTTTTTTTAGCACCTGTTTGAATTTTCCTATTCTCTTTGTGGTTCAGATTTTTGCATACTTTTTGCAAAATTTTGGGCTACATTTTCATTGTGTGCCTTTAGACTTAGAGATGGTAGAAATCCACACACAATGTTTTCAAAGGTTCTAGATTTTAAAGTCTTTTAGAGTAATTCCTAAGAATGGGAAGAGAAAAAGAGAGGGATACTTTAAGTATTTTTAACTTCTAGAATGTGCTAAATGTGTCATGATCATCCAGACTTCTCCAAAGCCCCCTTCTTAATTTCACAATTGTCAGTAAATAGTCTATTAAGTAAATGACAGTTTTTGAAGGGCTTTTTCTTTTGCCAGAGTTTACAGCTGTAGTGAACAGTTTGATGCAGCTCTAATTTCTAGTTATGACATACTGGGAGTGGAGGAGGTTGTCAATTTTGCTTCTCCCTTGGAGAGAGACAGAATGATTTTACACTTTTTGCTGCCAACCATTTCATCCTATTCTCTTGAAAAGCTAAGAATAATCACTAAATATTACTTGATAAACAGATGTGATCAACATTTTGGGAATGGCTACTAACTTGCCCATAAGGATTATTACCCATAGGCAAAATCTAAAGATACTGACCCAGTTTCAGAAAAGTATACTGCTATATGTTTTATATCTAGGAAGCTCACTGCACTTTGCCATAGTCTGTTTCTATACTGGGGAAAATTACCCCCAGTCATGCAAATGTACACTTCTCTCTTTTCCCCTAATTCCACATCCTTCTTTTCTGCTTAATCAATTACTGAAAGAACAAGATCAAGAATCTCAAATGAATAAAAATGCACAAATAAAAATACAACTGCTAGACAGCTTTCAGGGTCTCTCTGAATTGAGAAGATGTGACCTTTAATATTAAAACAGAAGTTGGAGTGTATGATGAAGCACATTTGTTTTGTTTTCTAAAGCAAACAGATACAGGGATAAGTTATTGGAACTAACAACTGGCTTTAATTCCCTTTAAACATGGAGGGCCAAAAGCTGAAACTTATAAAGAGGATGCTTGAAGTGGATCAGCTGTCCAGGCATTTTAAGCCATCTGTACCAGCATCTTCCCCCATTTGTCCTGGTGATTATTGCTTGATTAATGACCTGGTGTGTGCAAAGTGACCACCTGAAAGCTCTGCAGGCTCTAAGAGCCTGGTCAGTGCATATTTGACCCTCAGAGGCCAAGGATCAAATATCAGGGTTATATGCATTTCAAAAAAAAAACAAAAAAACAAAACTTTGTTTTGCTACTTGAAGTGGAAAAAAAATATTCACACTAGGGGGAACGAAGGAGATTAAATATTTATGCTCGAGAGCATCTCTGAAAGGATCTCAAGTGACTGCTGTCACCAGCCTCCTGGTCAACTCTTCTTAGCCTCAGCTCCTTTGTGTTTTCATCTCAGAAGGGTAAAATATATATTCTGAAGAAGAAGAATAGCAGAAAAGCTTTTGTAGCAGCCTGTGAAGGGATTTTCAGTGAGTGGCCCCTTTTGAGGGAGGAGAGAGGGTTTCCTAAGAAGTGGGTTTTCCACACTGTAACCTGACTCAACAGGGCTCCGAGCTGGCTAATCATTAGCCAGAAACACAGGACAAAGATTTTGTTTGCTGGACTTTCATACATGGTGGATTAAATAGAGACTCCAGGGCCTTTGACCTCAGGGAAGAAATTAGAGGGAGAAAACTGGGAAATTTTTACTTCTTTCTTTCTTGTATAATAACATTACATTTTTTTATTTCTGAGACCCTGCTTTCTTGATCAAGTCATGTGGATCAAATAGAAAAGACTTAGGACAGTCTGTAAACTTGTTCATATATTATTATATTGTCTAAAATATAAATAAAATCACTCATGTTATATTATTAAATATATTAAAAATCACTTCAAATATGTGCAGCCTTTGGACACAAGAATAGTTCTCAAAACAGGGTTTGTTCATTTTCTTACTCTATTTTCTTAGTAAGAAACACACAGTAATGGACCTTTTCCTGTTAACTATTCCACACACACTTTTAGAAACGCTTTGAATTACCACTAGGCCACACATTTTTGTTCTTTAATGTCCTCTAATATAATAAAATGTAAGTTATTGTAAATATAATTTTCAAAGACAGACTGTTTATCTTAATGAAAAAATTAGTCTTTTTAAATTTATATTTCAGTTCATGTCTGTGTCCTTCCCCTAAAATAAGAGGAGAACACTAAAAGAACACAAAGTAAAGGAATGGAAGGAGAGAGGAAGTAAAAGGAAGGAAGTAGATCAGGAGGGGAAATTAGAGCAACATGTTAGTTTCCATCCACTAGCGATTCAAATGAGTCTTAATGTACCACAAATTGTATTTAAATAATTTCATAGCTTTTCATTATTACTTTGTATTTATTTTTTATAACAAACAGAACACAGTAGTATCTAATAGTCAAACATACCTCATTCTAGGCTTTCAGAATAGATATTTTTTTAATATGGCTTGTGTGGAAATGAGAAAAGCAGCCACCGGCAGATAGATTTCAATTTTAAATTAACTTATATCAACTATAGGAAACTAATAAAATAAACATATATGAAATTGCAATTGATGCCAAACAGGGCTGAATTCTGGTGCCATCACCTTATTCTGCAAAGAGTCCCACTGAAACTGATGGAACTACTTGTGAAGTAAAGTAAAACACAATAGCTGAAATTCATCCCTTTTGTGAAGGGGCCAATACAAGGCACTCTGCTTCACTTTTGCCCTAATACCCCTCAAAAGGGCAGAGGAGGGTCAGCAGGCTGAGTGGTTGCACAGGGGTGCCCATGCCTTGCACACGGTGGAATTAGTTCTTGTGTTAGAAATTCACTTTGGTTTAGGGGAAGGACTACAATGAATGTTTATATGGATCCAGTGACCCCAATACCCTCACAGAGCTAGAGTGGCACATGGTTGGGGGTAAATTAGCTAGAGTGGCACATGGTTGGGGGTAAATTTCACCTTGCCTCCATAGGAATACTTGAGCTTTCTGCAGGAGGAGGGAATTTCACCCAACATGAATTGGGAGGTGGGGCAGAAATCCCATAATAAACATTAATATTTCTTGGAGTTTAACAGCCCTACAACAACATAATAGTTTCTAAGGGGGCCAATACTTTATGATTTCTATGCTATTTATGTTATGCTTCTGCTTGGCACTCAGACTTCATTCTGTAACTTTGATTGGAGCTAGCTGCATGATATTATTTCACTGAGTTGGAGAAAGTTGTTTTAAATATGTGTGAAGATGAGACACTGGGATTGGGATTGAATTAAATTTTGGATGCTCCCATTCTTCATTAGTGGGATTTGGAAAATGTTTTTAAAAAGTCATTATCTTGCAGCTTTTCTCCTCTTATAAAATAGCAACTATGTAACTCTGCTGGAAGTCAAGCATTTCAATCTGATAAAGAAGACTGTCTCAGGCTGGCAAAAGCCCAGGCAGTGTGACTCCAGTGGATTCACAGAGTCAGGGATCCAGAAGGTGGAGTGCTGGAATTCCTACCCCAGCATATCTAGGCTCTGGGGGCAAAGTGGATGATCATAATGGATTTGTAGATTGAGGCAGGGGTGCTGGAATAATTTGTATAATGGTGGTGGCTGAGAGCCATTGAACCAAACTGTAAAGCCTGTATGATGGAAACCACTTCAAGCCAGGTGTGTGTGGCAGCACCCCCAGCACCTCTAGTTCCAGCCTTTCTGTGTTGAGGTAGATTAAATTTAGACTGGATACCTCTCCAGGCTAAATTTAAAGACTTCAAGTGATGGAGAATCCACCACATCCCCAAGTTAGTTATTCCAATGATTAATCACCCTCACTGTTAAAAGTTTGCACTCTATTTCTAGTCTGAATTTGTCTAGTTTCAACTTTCATCCACTGAATCTTGCTATATCTTTTTCGGCTAGCTTAGAGAGCTGTCTACTATCAGAAATCTCTTCCTCAGATAGATAGTTTTAGACTATGATGCAGTCATCCTCTCTTGAATAAACTAAATAAATTGGGCTTCTTTAGTCTCTCACTGTAAGGCATGTTTTCCAGATCTTGAATCCAGATTCTTGTAGCTCTTTTCTTACTCTTTCCACTTTTTCAACATTCTCTGCATAAATACCAGAACCAGAGTATCCCAATAAGGATCTAACTAATGTTGTATACAGAGGTAATACCACCTCCCTTCTTCTATTTAATATTCATATTCATTTTGTATAATGCTCATCTTTTTACTGGAATATCATGTGGCACCAAGTCAAATATCTTCAAGTTTATTATGCTTACACAGTTACTTTTATCAACCAACCTTATTTCATCAAAAATAAGTCAAGTCTGATCAGCTCCATTTTTCATAAAACCATGTTGAGTGTCATCATTTATGCTACCATCCTTTAATTCTTTACTGCTGTGTCTCATACAAGCTTTTCCTTGATATTACCCAGGACTGATGTCAAGCTAACTGGTCTTCAGTTATTCCAGTTATCCCATTTACCCCTTTTAAATATTGGCACATTAGCTTTTTTCCACTTCTCTGGAACTTCCCCAGTGTTCCAAGATTTAAAAATAAATAAATAAATATTAGTAGTTCAAAGAGATCCTCAGCTGATTTTTTTAATACCCGGTGATTAAAGTGTTCTAGTCCTGCTTATTTTAAAAAGTTTAATTTTAATAGTTGCTATTTAACTTCTTCCCTAGTTTGTAATGGAATAGAAAGTATTTCCATCACTGTAAGATTTGAATACACCATCCTGCTACTTTCCAAATACAGGTCAGAAATATATATTGAATACTTCTGCCTTTTTTGCATCGTGGTTGAAAGTATTATTGTCCTTACCTAGTATTGAACCTATACCAGTGTTAGTTTATCATTTGTTACTGCAATATTTAAGGAATTCTTCATTGTCCTTCACCCTCCTGACTACATATTTTTCATTTATACTGTTAGCCTCTATTATCAATTGTTTGATTTTCATAACTGCCAATTTGCACTGATTGCTATCAGTTTCCACATTTTTCCTACATATTGTGATTTTATTTCAAATTGCTACTTTCACTCCCCCCTCTTATCCAAAGATTTTTTTTTAACCAAAAGAAACTTTCTTACAAGACTGCAGAATTGTGGTGTTTGGGGCATCTAATAAAGCACTCTTATGCAACTTTCAATTATCATTCACATTTTTTTCTTCCTGTCAGTTTTGATCATGACAGTTTTCATCTCTGGAAAATTGGCCCTTTTAAAGCACGAAGACCACATATTAGCAGTCAGGATTATATTCTGTTTACATAGTCATTCTTTTTGGCTCTAAAAATCTATTATACCATTGGCCATTCCATGGGTAAAGGGAAGAGGTCTGCCTCCCCACAAAGGAAAAATTCAATAAAAAGTTCAAGAGGGCATTCTCATGGAACTTTCCACATTCATATCTTTTCATGTAGGTATGTCTATGCTAAGAGGTGATCCAGACCATTGCGTTCAGTAAATGGATTTGTGCACAATCTATATAGATCAGTACAGGTGACAGTACCTCAAATAATGTAGCTCCTTTATCTAATTCCTATTCATTTCTTCCTTACCTCAAACATTTTAGGCATTATTTGTGAGTAAGGTAAAAACATCCACACATTTTCTCTTAAGCAGTAATGAGTTTTGTGCATAGATTGCCTATAAAATGCTTTTTTAAATATACACTTTCCTTGGCCTTCGGTCATTTGTTTCTTTAGATTTTTAATGTATGGTGTATTGCATTAAATCATGACTTTACTTGACATGCTACATCATAAACATTGAATTCCTTTAACAGGAGTATTTGTGCTATGGTAAATTTGGATAATCAGTTTTTAATTGAAAAGAAATGAACCAAGATGAATTCTTATGACTATTTAAAAATTCTTAGCATCTTTCATCTAGCTTACAGACAGGTCAGTTTGTGCTTGGTCATATAAAACTAAAATTGTAGCACAAAAAAATAGTAACACATTAGGTTTTACTCTTTTCTAAGAGGAATGCATAATAAATTAATGTATTAAGATGATAATATAGTATACCAGATTTGATAACTTCTGCAGCTGTAAAATTTCAAGTGTGCTTGCTAAAGAAGATGTAGGTTTATTATGCTTGTCATGAAATCTAATACAACAGATTGTGTTTGAACTAGACCTTGTATTTATGGACACCTGAAGTTAAAAAAAGCATTTGTCTTTTAGATAATCAGGGCCCAAAGGCCCAAACCATATGATGATTTGCAAATGAAAACGCTAATGTGTGTGTCAGGTTTAGCTGAAAGTGATCACCACTTCAGACTTTGATACAGAAAACCTTGTTGTTTTATTTTAACATTATACTGGCAGCTCAGCTGTCAATGGGACAGAAACTCTTTCATTTCTAGATTATTGATCTAAATATGGCCCAGGTCTGAAATGATCACAAACATTAGCCATTTGTTTAGCAGTAGAACACTGCTTTTATGGAATGAGGATGTGTCCATAAAACAAGACATTTTATCCAGAATATCTAGGATAAAACTATCAGGTTTGGGAGAGCTTTTACCAACACAATTGCCCCTGAATTGATGACTGTTCAGTGGCTTACATAAAATATATCGATGTTTTCTCCACTCAGTGAGCAAGCATTTCTATCACAACAGTCACCATGATTCTAAACTGGTACCAGACTACTACTACTCATCGGGGAAGTCAAGAACTGAATATATAAGGAGACATTCATTGCTACAGGTGTTCCCTCCAGAACAGCACTGAGGGTAAGGCATATTGGCAGAGTAGTAAGAGGAAACCGAGTAGTAATTGTCCTTGCTCTGTGAATTTAAAAAATAAATAAATAAAAGACTTCAAGTTCTGGTACTGTCAATCTGGCTTGAACATACCATTTCTGGCATAAACTATCCAGTTATATACGAAAACTGGCTTACAAAGTTACAGCTAGAGAATGGTAAAATGTTAGCCTCATTGAATGTTTTTAATAGCCTTTAATTACATGATCAAATGCTACTTTTTCTGTAGGTCCACTACCTCTTACCAACTCCCTCATTTACTAAACAACCTTGCTTTATATGCCATTCAACCTGTGCACTGAATGACGCAGGGATCCTGTGGTAAAAATACTACATGATCATTTTAACATAATATTTTGTACTGAATAATGTTATTCTTCATTTTTTCTAAATGTACTTGTTGTTTTGCATATACTAAATAATAATAAATCTTTAAGCATCGCAGCATCCTGAAGATCCCAAATTTTACATCTTTAATGTAGTGAGTACTTTATCCAACAGTGAAATTAACTCATTCTGAGTGGAATATATTAGCAAAATTGAAGAGCAGGTTTTAGTAACTTCTACAATTGAAACTACAGAAGGAATTTTGCTGGGTACAATGTAATCACCCAAACTGGAATTTGGCCAGAACACCAGGATTAACACTCTTAGTCATGCTACAAGTGCCTTGAGAATTAATCTTCTTTAATTTAGATTTCATCCAGAAGATGGCAAGTTCTGTAACATAATGTCACTTAGCACTCTACTGGTACATTATTCAAAAGAAGAAAAGAGTGATACCTAATAAATCAGCACCTCTTTCTGAAGCATCTAGCCTTTTCTTGGATGTCAGTGGTAAAAGTATTGACCAACACTAAACAGGCTTAGTGAATGAAATGATGAGAGCATAGACTAAGGCAGGATGGGTGGAGGCCAAAAACTTTCATACCACTTTTTCCCAGTTACTCTCTTTAAACAAATAAACTTTTCCTGTTTGATCAGCATGGGGAACTCACCACCGCCACTGACCATGGCTGCCTAGGGCCGCAAACATGCTCCAGCCTTTAGCATGCAGGAGATACTGGATCCGATTGCCTTGTGGGGAGAAGAGCCTGTGGAGGCAGAGCTCTATGCCCAAATAGCACAGCGCATGGGGGGGAAAGGCTACACCAGGGACGCACAGCAGTGCCATGTGAAAAATCAAGGCCCTCGTGCGAGCGTACCTGAAGACAAGGATGGCGAATAGTTGCCCTGGGGCTGAGCCAAAGACATGCCGCTTCTATGAGCAGCTGCATGCGATTCTAGACAGGGACTTCACCGGTACCCCAATATTCATCGTGGATAGCTTCTGGGCGGCCACGGGCAACAGCGAGGAGGACATTGTTGATGAGGAAGAGGAGGAGGAGGAGGAGAATGTGCAGAAAGCAAGCAGAGGATCCATTCTCCCCGACAACCAAGACCTTTTCCTAATTCGGGCGCCAACCCCCTCCCAGGACCCACTGTTGCAGGACTGTGATGGTGGGGAAGGCACCTCTGCTGCAAATGTTTCAATGCTCCCCCTATCATCTCCGTCCCAGAGGCTAGCGCAGATAAAAAGGCAAAAAAACCGCACCCGCGATGAAATGTTCTCTGAGCTCATGCAGGCCTCCCACACTGAAAGAGCTCAGCAGAATGCGTGGAGGCAGACAATGGCAGAGTCCCTGAAAGCAGAAAATGAACGAAAAGCCTTGTCTGTAAAAACAATTATTGGCCACAGTGAACACTATTTGCCAATACCAAGGCTATGGCTACACGTGAAGCTGAGAGTGTGATTCTCAGCTCCATAAATATATTCATGCTAGCTTTCACTGACCTAGTATGCTCAAAATAGTAGTATATCAGAGTAGTATGGGAAGTGGTATGTGATGGATGGGCTGCCTATGGGACTGTGGCTACATTACTATTTTTAGTGTACAAGTGTCAATAGGGCTGGGAATTCAACCAAATGTTTAAAAGGCTCAGTACTTCTAATAGGACTATATTTTTTTTAGATGACCTCTGGAGTTTCTGTCTACAAGCCAATTTATGCATACACAATCTACATTGTTAGTGGATGCAAATGGACATTTGTGTAAAAGAGTCTTATGCGTCCAAATGTGTGCATGCTAATATTGCATTTGAATTTTGCATTTTGAGTTTAAGACAGCGGCTTTGAAAATATGGCCCTTAATATAACAGTAAAAAAGAGCAGCTATTTATCTCCATAATAATGTTCAAAGGGGCCAGTATTGCCTTGTCTGGAAGTCCCTACTTGGCAGAAACAAACACAATCCAGTGTGTGAAAGGGGCAAAAGTCAGGGAGGACAAGGGTTACTGCCACCTCAGGGCTGCATTGTTGGGTGTGAAGCAGTACCCTGACTCTTTGACCTCCAGGTGGGAATCGTTTTCCCACTCTTTTACACTTCCCTAAGAGCTTACCAGCACATGGGGTCTGAACTCTGGCTTTGTGCTGGTTCCCAGGATATGGCTCATATTCTGGAAGATGGAGTAGGGTTTAACATTCCTGGAAAAATTCTATTTAATATTTTAATCATTACTTAAAGTGAATGCTCCAGTCTGGACTAATTGCATTATTTGCAGCTGCAGTTGTTAAGGCTTGCAGCAGTATTTCAAATATATCATGCAACATGCGCAAAAAATGCACTACATTTGGGAAGAGCGATATTTTAAACTGTTGTCTGATCACTGACCTATAAAGGTTCCTACTAAAAGGTCACTTTTTACCAGCAGTCACCAAACCCCAATGTCTGAGATTTTGCGGTATTGCCTATTCGACCACACTTTTTACTGCATAATTTAGTACATAATTTGAGTGTTTTTGGAATGCAGTTACAATGTAATTATACAGGGGTTTTGCACTTCATTGTGTAATCACCAGTAATCTATTAAACTGGAATGTTAACTATGTGACCAATTTAATCATCATCATCCCTTTGGTGTTCCTCTTAACAAATATACTATTAGAATCTAGTGGTAATTAAAATTACCAAAAAGTATAACTACAATTTAATTGCATTGTAATTGTAACATAACTACACTGTAATTACAGTACCCTTATTATAAAGTGGTTTTATTGTTTATTCTCTGTATTATGGAATCACTTAGAGGTACTAGGCACTGTACAAAGTTATAAGCAAGAGACAGTCCCTGCCTCAAATACTACAGTATTACACATGCTGCCTGCTGGTAACTATTAGTAAATGATGATATTTTAATAGCAAATTAAATTACAGATTTTCATCTTAGATTCCTTTTTCTGAAACAAAAAAACAACTTCTATTCACATCATTACCCTTTGACCTATGACCTATTACCTTTTGACTCTCTCCCCATCTGTCAGGGTGGGAGACCATGCCCCCTTCGCTATGACACTTCCAGAACACTTTGGTTCAGGGGAACGTTAGCTCACAGTTAGTGTCCCAGGCCTCCAGTCAGGCTGAGCAGCAATAAGTCTATTGGCCTGGTGGGAGCCCTCGATCAGGGCAGGGCAGCAATCAGTTCAGGTAAGGGGTTCTGGTCTGCAGTCAGGCAGAGCAACAGTGAGGAGATTAGCTCACTGGTGAGAATCAGACCATCTGGTGCCCTAGTTCAGGTGGGTGCCAGGTCAATGCAGGCCTCCTGACCACAAAGTAGGGAGGCTGCCACCCCTGACAGTGCCCTAACAATGGGAGAGTGATCTGTCACTGAGACAACAGGGAAATCTGGCTGGCTTGCAATCAGTCACACAGCTGAACCCTATTCAGCTTCCCTGGACTCCTTCCTACACTCCCAGCCAGGGTACCTGGGTTCTGGGGATGTCATCAGTCTTGCTCAGGTAAACGGCAAGCAGCAGCTCCTCAGTGCCCTGGTGTTTGGCAGATCCAACAATCCTTCCGAGTCTCTGGCACTGTAGCAGCCTCCATCAGGTCCAGGATCCAGCAGCAGGGGAGCACTGTCCTGCTCCTCTGGCAGCTATGCCCCATCTGAGCTACATGGCTGGTCTTTTATAGTTCCTGCACTGCCTCTCTGCTTCCGATGGGGTGGCCATGTGTATCCTGGTTCTGCCCACCAGGGGGTGGTCACAGTTCTCTCCCCATCCATCAGGGAGACAGACTTGCTTGCTACAGCTAGTCACAACAAAACTTCTCTGGGAAGTAGTGCCTATGGCCCTAATTCAGCAAAATTGTTAGGGCTAAATTGACAAAGAAATGTAGACATAGTGACACTAGGTGTCACCACACCTAACTTTTAGGTGCCTAGAAAATCACTGGGATTCACAAAAGCCAGTGCCTAGTTTGTCTATATAATGAATGGGTCCTGATAAGCACCTGAGAATGGAATTCACAAAAACCAGCATGCTAGGTAGCTCCCTGCCTACGCTTGCCAATGGAGAGACCATGGTGAGGGATTTGTCCTAATTTTTTCCCTTCCCAGGGAGTTTGGTGCCTAAGTCCAGGCTACAGGGAGGTACCACCCTCTGCTTGGGATTCTCAGATGCATACCTTCTCTTGGTATTAGATGCCTCTGCCATTTTTGCAAAAACCCAGGGAGGGAAAAAGCAGAAGCTTCCTCGCAACTTTTGACCAGTGCTTTAAGGTTCTCATCTGAGATATACAGGAGATCCTCGTGTTCAAGGCACCCTTCAACCTGACTGAGAGAAGTAATTTAAACAGGGACCTGCCACCAGTCAAGTGAGTGTAATAACTATTGGGATATAAGATATTCAGATATGGGGCTCCCTCAGTCTCTCCTGTGGAAGCTGTTCCATTGTTCCCTTCTCCCACACTGTTTTGTCCAAGTACACATAGGAGGCCCAATCTGGTAAGTGAGTTCTAACTAGCTCAGGCCCCACAGGCAAGATACTGCATTGCTCTGAGGCTTAGATGGCAAGACACCTAAAGTGAAGTAGCAGTGCACAGAGACAGAAACATGCCTAGGGAACTCTTACTGCAAAAGCTTAGGTTAGGCACCTACAGCGTTCAGCAGTGGCAGAATGGGGCTTTTGTTAATCCCAGGGAGACTTGATTCTGGGTTAGTCAATCTCCTACAAAGCATGTGCTTAAGTGTCATTATAGCGAAATGTTAAGATAAATGGCAAATTAAATTTAAGCATATTCTTGTGTATTTTGAATCAGGACCTAAATGATTAATTTGCTAAATGGTTGATAACACATATCTTCTATATCAAGCACTATATCAAGGAACATGACATCATCCCTTCAAATAGGTGTCAGTTAGTCAGTGTGGTGGACACTGGAGTTGCCTCTGTGTAATTGCCACATTTCAACTTTTAGAGTAGCAGCCGTGTTACTCTGTATCCACAAAAAGAAAAGGAGTACTTGTGGCACCTTAGAGACTAGCAAATTTATTTGAGCATAAGCTTTCGTGAGCTACAACTCACTTTATCGGATGCATGCAGTGGAAAATACAGTGGGTAGATTTTATATGCACAGAGAATATGAAACAATGGGTGTTACCATACACACTGTAACAAGAGTGATCAGGTAAGGTGAGCTATTACCAGCAGGAGAGAAAAAAAAATTTTTGTAGTGATAATCAAGGTGGGTCATTTCCAGCAGTTGACAAGAACGTGTGAAGAACAGTAGGGAGGGAAAATAAACATGGGGAAATAGTTTTACTTTATGTAATGACACATCCACTCCCAGTCTTTATTCAAGCCTAAGTAATGTGTCCAGTTTGCAAATTAATTCCAATTCAGCAGTCTCTTGTTGGAGTCTGTTTTTGAAGTTTTTTTGTTGAAGAATTGCCACTTTTAGGTCTGTAATCGAGTGACCAGAGAGATTGAAGTGTTCTCTGACTGGTTTTTGAATGTTATAATTCTTGACATCTGATTTGTGTCCATTTATTCTTTTACGTAGAGACTGTCCAGTTTGGCCAATGTACATTATTTGACCAATGTACACCTTGATTATCACTACAAAAGGTTTTTTTTTTCCTCCTGCTGGCAATAGCTCACCTTACCTGATCACTCTCGTTACTGTGTGTCTGGTAACACCCATTGTTTCATGTTCTCTGTGTGTATAAAATCTCCCCACTGTATTTTCCACTGCATGCATCCGATTAAGTGAGCTGTAGTTCACGAAAGCTTATGCTCAAATAAATTTGTTAGTCTCTAAGATGCCACAAGTACTCCTTTTCTTATTTCAACTTTTAGTTGTTCATATTTGCTGTTCCCATTTATTAGGGAGATATTATAGGGTTACATCTTCAAGTGCTGGACTTATGCAACTAAATCACTATATATTACAATTTCAGAGTAGCAGCCTTGTTAGTCTGTATTCGCAAAAAGAAAAGTGAGCGGTAGCTCACGAAAGCTTATGCTCTAATAAATTTGTTAGTCTCTAAGGTGCCACAAGTACTCCTTTTCTTTTTATATATTACAATGCAACTGATTCACCACTGGAAAATCTCCCTCTTTAAACTCACGAATTGAATTTATTTCAGTTGCATTGGCTTCACTATTATGGGTACAAACCAAAATATTTATGGACCTTTTTTTGTGCATGTGAAGAATATTTAGTGATTTTTTTTACTAATTTGTAGCATCATTTTTTTAAGCTAGAGAAGTTTGACAAAACCAAATGGAAGTGAATAAGAGCTGCAGCATTTCTGCAGGATTTTTTTGTGAGCAGGGGCTTTTAAATAGTTTACGAGGTAATCAAGGCAACAGTGCAAAATCTTCTGGCTTAAAAAAAAGAAAGGAAATAAAAATGTTAAATTTTGAACAGAAAGTAAGTCTCCCTATGTGCAAAGTAAATGATTTAGTGATGTTCTCTTTACGTTAAATGAGGCAGGAGATCACAAACTAAGAAACATTTAAATATGATTTTAAAATTAATTATGCTTCACCCCCATAATAGTATTTAAATTGCATTTAAATTGGTTATTCATGCATTGGCTTTTTTATAGTAAATGTATTTTGCCTGGAATCTAAGCAGAGCTAAGGCTGGTTAGTGAAAAACATTCAGTATGATCCTTGAGTTCAACGTAAAAGAATAACTTATATGATAGTATGATACCTTGTATTGGAGGAACATTAATTCTGCTGGTGATGTCAAATTCTCCTTTTCATTACTGATCTATATTGTTGCAGCAAGGTATTTAAGAATCATTATATTCAAATTATATTTGCTAAACAAAACAAAAAAGGGGGGAGAGAAAATTTTAATGTGCTTAGAAATATTACTACCAAAACCCCCAAAATGATAGATTAATTTTGACAATAGTATTAGTCCTGCAATGAAAAAGCACAGCTATCAATTAATTGATAATAAAGTTACTCATCTAAATATCAACACCAGTGCTCAGGGTCTTTTTGTTCTCTTTTGCTTCTTACACAATTTAATTAAAATAGAAATAGCTAAACAGGAGCAAAACATTATGTTCCAGTCCAGGGTCTTTCAAGACAATAAATTGAAATAGCTCATGGAAATCAATTTCTGTAACAGTCCCCCTTTGATAAAGGAAAGTATCCAACCTTTCCGTGAGCCCATCAAAGGAAGACTGACCCATATTGTTAATTTCATTGGGTTAGAGATCCTCTGTCTGTTTGCCTTCTTCCATTCTCTCTCAGAAATGAAGATAAAGGCCAATAGTCCTCCCGTCTTTTCCTGATTTGCTCATGGGAATATGTGAATATTAACAAATCCACCACTAATATTTGGATTCCCCAGAATTGACAAAGGGCCTGAAAACAAAACTCTCAGTCACAGCTGTGACTGAAGAATGTGGGAGTTAAGTGGTATAAAAAGTGGTTGTAAATTACTTTTATGTTCCCCCAATCCTCAGGCCATCTGAATTATCAAGCTGGTTACTGGTTAATTGTCTTGTCTATTTAGACCATTAGTTCTTTGCAGAAGGGACTACTCTTACCATGTACATGTACAAGTGCCTAGTACAATGGGCTTCTGGTCTCAGTTGAGGAATGTAGACATTACTGTAATACAACCAAATAATAATGTTTTATCATATGGTTCTGGAGTTTATCATGAGTTCAGAAATAAAAGAATTTATTCCATAGGTATCATGACCATATATTAAATAGGTAAGATATATACTATACTGGCTAACTGAATTATGTCTTCCATTCAGGGCTAGTCTGCATGAGGATAGAGCCTACTGTTTTTACCAGCTAATGGATCAGGAGGTGGTACCTCCTGGTATTGAGTATATGTACTTCTGGTATTGAATATCCCAGGTTAAATCCCCACTGATGACCCAAAGTATGGGAGTTGATTAACACATGATAGCCTATATTGGATTTGAACTCCTTTGGACCTCAGGTGCTTAGGATGCACTTTTCATGACAAAGGGTTATGTGCATCATTTGCCTGTGTCCCCCTCTTTTGGCTCATCATTACAGCTGGTTCCAGCTAATATAGCTAAAGTGGAAGAAGCCTGTGCTTTGAAATTGAAGATCCAGGGTATTATCCTTGCTGATGACCTGGGATAGCAGGGTAAGAGAGGGAAATGGTCTGTTACATTACACAAACGTACTGGAACATACTAAAGTAGATAAATATGTGTGCTCAAATGCACATACAAAAAATATAGAGCATATACTTGACCTGTGATAGAAATTCTCCCAATTTATCATTCTCCATTTGTATTCCCCACCAAAGCTGATCTTACACATGATGGTGTGGAAAATTAGTTCAGACTCAGGGAGACCTGAAGTGATGAAACTTGTTTGCTCCCATATCTGCACATTGTCCACTGATCCTTTCCAATGACCTTTTGCTCCAGAGGCTTTGTATGTAGGAAGTAACTCAGTGTTAATTATGATTGATTTCCCATGTTCTTAGATGACTGTTTATATCATCCCTTGCCACGATTATGTGCTCAATGACCTTTCTGAGACCATTTCGCAGAGGACTATAGTCTATCAGCTTATACAAAAGAAGGAAGATTATTGTAATGGTCACTGCAAAACTGGAAATGTAAAGAATTTGGCACCACTACATTTTCACAGGTTTCAGAGTAGCAGCCGTGTTAGTCTGTATTCGCAAAAAGTAAAGGAGTACTTGTGGCACCTTAGAGACTAACAAATTTATTAGAGCATAAGCTTTCGTGAGCTACGATGAAGTGAGCTGTAGCTCACGAAAGCTTATGCTCTAATAAATTTGTTAGTCTCTAAGGTGCCACAAGTACTCCTTTTCTTTTTACATTTTCACAAGAATAGTCATTTATTGTGAAAGTGAATCCCAATTAATTGACTTGATAATCAAGGCTGAAGTATGGTAACTTTGGGGACTTTTGTCAGAAAAATATAGAATTCAGAATGTATTCAATTTCCAATTCAGATAGCAGGAGTTAGATGGGTTCTTTTTATTTAATTTACCTATTGTGTATACCTTTCTTTCTTTCAACAAAATCAGTCGAAGCTGGAGTCTAAGTTTAGTATTCAAAATTAGAGTTCTGTATTTTGGAAAAATTCTATGCCTTTCTTATGACAACAAAGGGCCAGATCGTGAAAATGTTTTAACTTTACTCAAAAGTGTAGTCCCTTTGAAATCAATGTGACTGCTCTCATGAGTGAAGGTAAGCACATGTGTAAGTGTCTGTAGGATCTAGCCTTATATTGTTTCATAATTTCAATAGAAATTATTCCTAATATTCATGTGGGATCCTGTTTGCTTTTTTATTTTGAAAACAAATCAGATTTGCGCTGCAAAAGAGGAATTCTGAACACACTGAATCACGTAATAAAGCCATAAAGCTACAAGCACTTTTAGGCACATTTGTAACTTTATGCACATGAGCAGTCCCATTGAACCCTAGAGGTCTACTCCCATGGATAAACTGGATTAGGCCCTGAGTCATACAATATCTGCCTCTGTTTTAAAAGAACTGTAAAAGGCATTGTGAAATATTAAAACAACAAAAAAATCACCACAAATAGTTTTAAAACATACAGTTTGTTACTGTTCTTTGTAAATGTAGTATAATTAGTATAACATACATCAGGAAATATCATGGTTCTTTTTACAATATTGTACATCTGTATTTTTTTCCTGAAAGTCAATTTACTGTAAAGGTATCATTTACCTTCCAAAATACCCTCACAGAAGCTGCTGTCAGAAATGATCCTTTAACAATGTTACTGATATTGACAACACATTTTTTGCTGTCTTAATGTGAGCTCAGATAAACAATCATTGTTTCCATACAGAAAAGGCTGTAGTCAAAATAACAAGCATGATAAACAATAATTAATACAATTGAGTAATATACCATAAATTGGTACCATACATTGTTGCTCTATATTTTAACATAGTATCTTAAATGAATGGCAGATCTCACATCATTTTTATTATGTATTATTGTTATTATTATTATTATTATTTCTCACATCATTCCAGACTTTTGTGTGAGGTGTTGTAGAACAATGTGTTTATAAAGATAGATGGTTCTGCTGGGAATACATGCAAGCTTAGGGCCTGATCCTGAAAAGTACAAAGTGATCTCAAATGAGAGTTCAATGTGCTCAGCACTTTATTATAATGGGCCCCAAGGTTTTGACTTTACTAATTCTTTCCTTTCTGTTTCTATCTAGATTGCAATGGACCAAAATTAAAATCCCAGAGCAGAATATATTTGAACTTTTGAAGAGGTACATCTCTATTGTGCTTTATATTTGCCTGTTTCAACTTTCACTTATAAACATCCCTTCTTGGCCCAGACTAGAAGTTGCAGCATTTAAGGCACAGATGAACCAGCAGATTCAGGTTATTGGTCACTAAAATGGTGAGACGTGTTTGTGTGTTTCTTCATGGAGATGATACATGTAGTTTCCAGGGACAGCCTTACTCATAGATGGCAAGTCCTTGTGGCTTATCAGTACCACAGGGACTGACATACAGGGTCAAATCTTCCTCCTAGTAGAGCCATGCAAAGAGGACTGACATCTGCTCCAAACAAGTGGCAGAGGAATTCTCAACTGGTTTAAAGCCAGTGTAGCTCACATCACATTGGTTGTTGGAGGCGTACTGGAAGTGAGGGGCAATGAAGAGAAAATATGTCAGAGTGGATGCATGAGGGGAAGAAATTAAAGTGCTCCAGATAATTGCTGACTAATGGAAGAGTGAGTCCTTATGGGACCACTCCCAGGAATCTTAATTTAGAGCAGGCTAACCAATGGTCTAAATAGTGTTTGGGGCCAATTCAACTCTGGTGGCCCCAGTATCAGAGGACCAGAAAGGTGGCTCAGATTAATCTTTCTTGCTCAATATAGCTAAGAATCTAGCCCACTGTTTCTCTGCTGTGTCAAAATCTGGGCCTAACTAAAGTTAATGGGAGTTTTAGCATTGATTTCAATCAGGCCAGGATTTCATCCAACATATATAAGTTGTCAGGGCTAGAGAAAACAGTACAAGGCATACAAAGTGACATTGTCTCAGTAAAATAACGAAATAAGATGAGCTATTTAAAAAAAAAAAAATTGCTTGTTGAAAATTTCTAAGATAGGAAGAAAGATAAGCAGATCATGAAGATGCATTTGAGTGTGGGTTTTAAAACCTGACAGTAGGTCTTCCTCAAGCAAAACTCCCTTTTAAGTCACTGGGAATTTTGCCTGAGTAAACACGGAATAAAGTCTGCAGGTTTTGGCTCTAAATTTGTGTTTGTTGTTGGTTTCCAGTGCATGATTTTTGCTGAGGTACATCACTTCAGTATCTAGCAATTTAATTCATTTACAGAAATATGTAAATTCCACCAAATGAGTTGTATTCACGCAGGTATGTAGGTTGTTGGGGGGTTTTTTGTTCCCCTCCCCACATACACACACACACACGCGCGCACACACACACACATCTCATTTCTCTCTCTCTCCCTTTTGTTTGGCCTTAATAGACAAGCTCTCTCTTCCATTACCAAACAGATTGGACTCTAGTAGCATTCTCATGGGAGAACAGGGAGTTGCATTTACTAATAGTGAAATTCTCAGCCTCCCTCTTTGCCCCCTCCCCTTTCCAACCCAGATTAAGCATCTGTAAAAAATATTTAAACAATTTCAGTGGAGCAGACCTGCAGTAGGACCAAATCATACCTGATGAATCTATCAGTCTTCATGCCCTGCTGTTCCCAGTGGTGGTCAGTGCATTATTAGACCCTAAAAAAAGTTTCACTAGATTTTTTTCACATTCCTTCTCCCAAAAATCCCTGTGGTCGTCAATTGTAGGGCAATTCCTCAGCAGTTTGGCCTTATCTTTCTGCTTGCTCATTTTGAAAACTAATGCCCATCTTCCTTTTTGCCTTATCATTTAAAGACAGAGTGAACTTTATTCCTAGGCAGAGAAAATCTGTCCAACCTAGCCCCAAGTACACCTGAGGTAGATATATGTCAGGTAGTGGTAAATCAGGAACATGTTACTTGAATAGATCCTTCCCTGCACTGCTACATTATCCACTCATTTTCACTGCCAAGAACCATCATCTTCCCAACAGCTGTCCACTCTCTGGGCAATATGAACTACATTCAGGAACCATTTTTATTGTTATTCATATAGTGCCATAAGTGACTATGATCTTTACCAACAAATTAAGAAGGCAGTCCCCTGTTCTGAGATATTTGAAATCTCCTTCGAATAATAGTCTTCTGTAATGGCCTTCCATGCCTAGTGCTAGTTGTATAATTATGGACATAACACCAGAAAAGAGAGAGACTGCTGAGGAATATATAGGTATAAATCCAAGTCATATAAACTAAAGAGTTTTAAAAGAAAATAGAAAAGAATTTTGGGGTAGGGCCTCACCTGGTTTCAATGGGATTAGCTCCACTGAAATCAATAGAGCTATGTTGATTTACACCACTGCAGGATCAGGCCTTTACTAGTTCTGTCAAATCATTTTTATTTCCTATTTCTTTATCTAATTGTAAGAGTGCTTTGTTATAGTCATTACATAAGTAGAGTAAAGGCTTTCAGCTGAGAGCTAAGGCTGATGAGTGATTTTGAATAAGATAAATTCCTAATTTAAAACATATATAAAAACATATATATGTATATATGGCTAATCTTATTTGTATTAGAGATCTCCTTTGTTCAACCTGGGGAGGAAGCAGGTTTATTTAAGCAGCACTTTAATACTTTTATCTCATAATAGCAGATTTACAGGTATGAATCCAAACTGGTGACAACTGCCTACTATGCAAATTAGGAGATGAATACTCATGGGAACAATGCAGAAATGCTTCCACATGACTTCCTCCCACTGAATTGCTGATAAAAGGCTCCACTACAGGGTGTAATACTGTCAGCAGGGAAAAGTTTCCCTAACTTCTCCCATCCCTTCTGAACAAAGTTATTACAGTAGATGATGCTAATTAACAGTAGCTTATCCTTACTGATTGAAATAATCCCTGTTTTGGAGGTGCTGTAGAATGTCTTTCCTCTCTTATGAAAAAACCCTATATTAGAAGAGCTGATCTATTTGGTAGCTTGTCCGTCATTCTTAGGGATTACACATGGTCATATTTTTATTTATGTATCATAGGCATGCCTTTTTGAAGACTTATTGAAGCCATATGTTTACATATATCGATTTAGATATAGATAGATATCACATATAAACACAGGCACAAGTATCGTAGACATAGATTCATAGTATATTTTACTGTACCCAAAATGCTGAAGTACTTCAGGACCAGATCCTCAAAGGTATCCAGGTGGTTTCAATGGGAGTTAGGAGCCTGAATGCCTTTGAGAATCTGGGCCACTTTGTCCAAGTACTTTACCTATGTTGTTTTGAAGAGAACTTCCCTATGATATATCTGCTCACAATGTAAGTGGTTAACAAAGGTTGTTTACAAAATATAATTGCACATATAATTGTATGGTAAAACCTATTATTTGACTTACCCACTCAGGATAAAAAAATAATCTTTCTATTTATTCCACTAGTATTTTCTGGATGGCACCATAATATATTATGATTCTGTAAACAGCCCACCTATTGTACTCTAAAAATCTCTTCATTTGCATGGAATGGTTATTTATAATTAGACCTGGTTAAATACTGCTCTAATTCAGTACATGAACTACTTCTAGTTCATGAATGTTTGTTCAGATTGCAAACAACTGTTTGGTTCAGCCATACCCCAAAATATTTACTATCCACAAACATCTGAGGAAGCATGGTGGGGTTTTTTTGTTTTTGTTTGTTTTAAATAAATGTTTCTTCAGATGCGCTTCACAGGCAAAATTCACCCATGTTGGAGTGCCAATGCAATGTGTGCCACACTCCTTAAAAGGCCACCTGCATGCCCACATAGGAGCTGACATGCCACAGAAAGGATCTCTGCCCCAGCCCTGCATAGGTGGTCTACAATGAACCAAAGGAGGAGATGCAGATGTGCGTAGGCAGATCTAGGGGCCCCATGTTCTACTCATCAGGTGCACATGGACTGCAACTGCTGTTACACCCCATAGGCTGCAATCTTGGCCTCAGGAAGGCTATACAGTAGCCCAACATCCTGGCTTTGGGTTGGGAGTGGATTTCACCATATTGTCCCCTCTAAACAGAGCTTGAATACAGGTGGATTGGATTTCCCCTGTAGGAATGCAATGGTATGTATATGTCAACAAGATTATATGCTATTAATCATTCTGGTATTTATTCATTATTTGTAACTTGGTGGTATTCATTTAAATGTTTCAGTCACCCAGTCTGGGAACAGAAACAATTCCATGTGATTAAGATGACCAATTACACACCAGAAATAGCCAATAGCCACAATGAATGGTTTCCACATTCTTCAAAGGTTGAAATTAGTCTGCATAAAGAATTCAGTAACTATTTGTGAATAAGAAATACATACACAGGATTGATTTGAAAAATTCACAGACAGAATATAGCCTTTTTTTCCTAACAAATAATTTGACTAGCTCTAGTTCTAATCATTTTAAATTTAATTTAAATGATGAAAACAAAAATTTAGAGAAATCTAAACAGCAATGGAAGAAAGGTTCTGATTGTACAGAGCAGTGAGGATTGGGTGGGCACAGTGGATTGATCACCAGCTTTTCATAAGCTTAAATCCTAACACATATCTCATGTTAACTAGTGAATTTGATGGTATCGGTTTAAAAAGATCTGGAACACCAAGGTTGTTGGATATAAGGCCTGAGGAAATGCTCTGTGCAAGCTTGCTCTGTGCCTGCTTATTCTATTCACATTCCCCGTCATAAACCTGTACAAACATACAACAGAAAGACAGTCCCTTCCTGAAAGAACTTCCTGAGCACTGTCCAGTTGTGCATTAAGTAACATGACCAACATCTGTCGCATCCTTTCATCCTCTGTCTATATTGGGCCTATAAACCAATCATATTTAAAAATTAATCTCAGGCAACCAGGTATTGAATGCAGTTTGGCTTGGTGGCATAGATAGGGCCAGGTCGTGTTAAAACCACTTTTATGGATGAGGTAGGGAATTAGGTTAGAACATAAGGTTTAAAAAAAAGGGCTATCCAATCAAACCTTGCTACTTGCAATTGTGTTTTATCCAAACTGAAATATGTCTCCCAAGCTCTGTTTTAGGGCCCTGTACAATCAGGGTCCTTGCCCAGTCTTAGGGAGTACAGCAATTTCATAAGCACCCCATAGCAAAAAAAAAATAGAGAGACCAGCAGGGTATTTTTGGTGAACAGAAAAACAGCAGCAGCTGAGCAGGGAATGTGAAAACTTTATTGTAAACACAAGAAATACTGTAAAAAAAAATAAATAAAATAAAATTCAGTTCAGGCCTTTACTATACAGAAAACGTTAGTTACTGCAAAATTTGCACTGCCTTGTGCTTCTAGTCGAACATTTTAAAAGCATTGGAAGGCATAGGATACACCTTTTCTTGGATTTATAAATTGGCTCCCACCTCATATTAAAGGCCTGAGTTTAATTCGTTTAATATTCCCACCACTAATGATGCCAATTTAAGACAGCCTTTTAAAAGTTTGTAACATTAATTTAATGGAAAAATGCCAATACTGCTCTAAGAACTCTATTAGATTTTCTCCCTGTTAAATTAATGTTACTAACTTTTAATGGATGTTGTAATTAGATGTTATTATTAACAGGAATATTACCCAAATTAAAATCAGACCCTGAGAGAGAGACAACTTACATTTACAAGTGCATTAAGCATTAGTATCTGGACATTATACATACAAAGTAGTGGAGCCAGATGGCCTTTGCTTTGTTTTCCCCCTGTAACCTGCTACAGAACCAGGCACACATAGTTTTGTTAGCACATAACGTCTGCAAGAACAGCACAACTATTAAGGCTCCCACTTACAAAAGGAAGTGATGGTTTCTCCACCAGCTCCAGAGAAGGAAAGGGGAGCTCCATCTCCCAATTTCACACTCAATTTAGAGGGTCAGTCTCAACGCAGCCTGATTGGGTTCGGCAGTTTGAAATTGATTGTTTTGGTTGTAAAGCTTGCCTGCCTTCCTAGCCAATTTAAAAAAAAAAATGCTAAGCTACTACCTTATTATGAGCTAGAGAGCAGTGAGAGAAGGAATGTCATGAATTCAAAACTACTGAATCCAGTCTATTTAGAACAAGGGAAAATGACAAAAGTCTCGTGTTCATTAAAGTTGTGCTAACCAGTTTGGGGACTTTCTCCTTGCATACAGGGTTTTTGCCTACTTGTTAGAGTAGTGAAATGTTCACCCCCCTCATGCTATCTATCCACCACCAGAGATGGTAAGTGTTTGGACTAAATCTGAACTAGCTGAGAAGCTGATATGCTTAACTGAAAGCATCCCTTTTCTCAAAAGCCTCCCCTTCTGATGTGATTTTTTTTAAAATCCAATTTCCAAAATAGCATGCACAAATCTAAGTTTTGGTGCACTTATGCTCATATTAACCATAGAGATGGGCCCAGTCTGAAAACTCAGGTCCAAATACCTCAGCCTTTGGGAAAGTGCAGATCCAGCTCTGAACTATGTAGCTCTAGCCCATTTCAAACAAACAAGCATGTGAGCAGGGAGGAGTCTCCCCACCCAATGGTTGCAGTCTGTGGCAGTAACCCTGCCCAGCAGCTATGGGATAGGGGAACCCAGGCCTTCCCACTCTACCAGGTTCCAACCCAGGGACCATCTTGAGCACTGTAACGCAGGAGTCCCTACTTGCGGTCAGGCTAAATGCTCGCCCCTAGGCTTTTTCCTATGCTCTGCTCCTCCCCTTTGGGTGCCTTGTGGCTGCTGATGGGCCCTAGCAACCTGGTCCACAAGTCTCAGCAGGGTAGGGAGCCTCAGCTCTGTGCAACAGACCTTCCCTTGGGAATGCCTTCCTGCCATAGTTCCTCTGCAGCAGCAAGTACAGGTCTGTCTCTCTCCACCCACCATTGTGCTGAACTGAAGAGACTCCCTTTTAAGTCCCTCCTCCAACTTGAACATGCCCAGCAGGCCTGTGAGGGTGGGGCTTTCTACACCCAGAGTCGGTCCTTCGCTGTTTACATTGCAGTGTGGAATTTACCCACCTCATCACAAGGCAGTTTTAAAAAATGCGGCTCTTTTTTGTTGTTGTTATTTTATGGGCTTGTTTTTAGGGGAAGCAAGTTGTATGTATGTTGGGTGGGAAATCTATGTCATGAACTAATGTTGGAGAAATGGCTACTAGCTATTTAGCAAACGTGTTGCTTCAAAAAAAGACTCAAGAATAATGGCAATTAGCTACATAATGTGGTGCAAAGGGGGAAAAGAAAGTTAAGTCCAACTGCTGATAAAAAGAGACTGATGTTTTTAACAGCAGAAAAACTGTAGTAGTGTATCATCAAGGGCGGGGAGTTTGTACTTGTATCATGTTCTAGATTGTGCATAATACAACTATTTTAACTAAACACAAGGCTATGAAAAAAACACTGACCACTGTAGTTAACATCTTTGACTATTGCAGTTGATCCTTTTTCATCTGCAAGTCTTTTTGGTGTGACATTTGTAAAGCAATCTCACTTCACCATTATTCCAACTCCAACAGACACACGAACCAGGTAGAAAGCCACCATCTGATCAGACACATAAAAAGCTTCAAAGGGTTTTGAATGCCCCTCAATAGCCAATGGGTGATGGTACTTATTTTTTTAAAAGCAACTCATAATGTCATTTGATTATCAGTGATGAATTCAGAGTTAAGAATAACTTAATTCACAATATTTTTTTCAAGAAAAATTGACTTTTTCAAAAAAAGTTCTTAGAAATTGTTGTAATTTCACCAAAAAGTGAAACCCACAATTTTTTTTTTTTTAAGAATTGGGAGGATTTTTTCACTTTTCCTTCCTTCCCTTTTCCCCTCACCACCAGATGAAATGAGGAAAAAAGTAGAGAAAGGAAAAGAAAAAGAAAAACTGAAAAACCAAAAACCAAAAAAAAAAATGGATTTTGAATACTGAAATATTTTTCGATTTTCAGATTTTGTTTGTCAAATAAACCCAGAAAATGTCATAATTTTCAGAAAGATATTGAGAAAACAAAAACTTTAAATTTTGCCAAAAAAATATACTTACCATTTTTCCAACCAGCTCTAGTTAGGCAACACCAATACTTACTAACACCAATAGTTAGACACCACCCAGATATCAGGGGACTGGCAGGAAAATACAGTTTTATAACAAGCAATCTATCAACCAAGAAAAGATGTATATCATACATAGCAATTGCTTAGTGCCTGTCATTGCAGGTTTGCTGGTCCTATGGGGTGAAACATGATACTTAATAGGTGGAGCTAAACCTGGAGAGCTTTCCTTTTAATCTAATTATCTCATCCTGCCTGCAGACTCAGAATGGCAACATCAGTTTACACTTGGTTCATGTTTCAAAGGTTACTGCCATAATACTGAAACTTTTTAAAAAATGAAACTTGGAATTCTGAAGAAAAATTCTACAGAAAGGATTAGTTTTCATGGCACCTTCATGGACCAATGGAATTGCAGAATATACAGATCCTAAATATAGCCTTTGTAGAGAGAAGGACATTAATCCCAGACAAAGACTACCATTTCACTTTTTGTTAATAGTTTCTGAAATCAAAACCAAATGTATAAAGAAATATGACTTTTTTTAAAAGTTCAGTCATCTCCTAAATTATCCAAATATTAAAAACACAGCAAATTAGCAGCTTGTATCTAAATTTTCTAATTATAGCATCCATGGGCATGCATCAGGCAAAATTTACTTTATTCTTTTATAACCATTCATTATTATTATTTTACTCAGAGCTATTAAATTAACCACTATAAAGTTGTAAATTGAACAACATCCAGAAACCAGCCCAAGGCAATGAAAAAGGTTGTCTTTTTTTTGTTTTGTTAACTTCCATCTCTCCTGCATCTATGTTTTTCCAATGAATAATATGCCAAAGGAGTCTTCAAATTCCAAATACTGAATACTAAGTAAAATGATCAGTAGCCAAAGTGCCCCTGTGTTCACAGTCTTGTGCATTACTTCAGCTCCTGCTATATTTTGGCTTGCCTGTCAGTGGCAAGGCTGGTGTACAGAAGAGCGAGAGGATGGACATTCTGAGGAATGAAACAATGACTTTGGCTTTTATAAGTGATGCATGTTTATATATGGCAGGTGAAGAAAAGAATTTCTTTTCGTGTTTTTTTCATTGGCTACTGAATTGGTTACTGCTGTATCTCAGCCCCTGCATCTTTTGCTCTCTTTCTTGTTTTTATTTCCTGGTTATCTACAAAGACTCCCCCTTTTTTCTCATTAGATCATCCACTCAATGATGCTATATTGAAATGACCTTTACTCCTGGCTAAGGACAATTGGACTCTGTTCCCTGTGGACCTAAGGAATGTTTCTTGTGGATGAGAGCGGCGGGGGTTGCCATTGAATAGGATGAGGTGAATTTCTACCCACACCAAGGGGTGGGGTGGAGTGCTACAGTCTGCAGTGCACACAGAACAGCACACGAAATGGACCCAGATTTATGGAACTCACTACCTGGAGAGATTAGAATGATCACAGACTTCAGAATATAATGTAAAGCTCCTCGCTCTGCCTTGACTTTTCCTCAATAAATGGCTTCAGAAGCACACACAAAATACACACATACACCAACTCCCTCTCATACACAAGTATTCATACATCAAATTTTATTAATCGATTTCAGGCTTTAAAGGAGGAAAGAGCAAATGAAATTATTTCTATTTTAAAGTACATGGGAGGCACTCAGACACTATCATGATGAGCTGACTAAATAGACAGACAGATCTCTGGCCAATTAACACTTTGTTTCTGAATTTATTTAGCCTAGGGTATCAGTCTTACTTCATAAATAGGAAGCACAGTTGAGTAATCTCATGTTACTGGAGCTGAAAATGCCATTCAGGTAATGAATATAGTCTGAACAGGGGAAAATATGGATATCTCACTGTGGTATTCTCCCTTCCCTCCATTTCCCAGGGAGCCAGCAACCAGAGGGATTAAAGAAATGATAAAAATAAGAAATCCCTACAAATTAATTTTTCCCTCCTCTTTAAAATTTCATTCAAATGCCAAGCTGGCTGTGAATTCTTTTGCAGAACCTTTTATTTCCTCACACTGCTAAGTGAGAAGATTTATGTGAGTATTGAAGTGAACTAAACAATTCCGTAAACTGAATGACCTTTGTGCCTGCAGGGCCTGATCCTGTCCCCCTCTGCAATCAGTGGTAAAACTCCCATTGATGTGAATGGGAGCAGGATCAGATCCTCAGTTTATTGGCTCTGTTAATATTAGGTGACATGTTAGACCATAAGTAAACTGCATGAGGATCAAAGCAAAGCCAGTCAGCCCTGGTAATGAAAAAGGCATTGACATGAAGAAATCAGAGTGACTGGAGCATCCCACACATTTGTTCTGGGGCGAGGAAACGTGGGAGGAGGTGACTTCTCAGAAGTGATATTGTACAGGCCCCTTTCCTTACAACTTTAGTTCACATGGACTCTATGCAAAGAGTAGGCACGGCTTCAGTAGTGCTTCATGCACTATCACATACTCCCTGCCAAAGAACTGCAGCTAACAGACACCAGCTTAGATGATAAGAGACTGTTCTGGGTCAACGTGCTCGAAGCACCACAGGCCTGGCAGGAGTACTCTGAGAAAAATGAGGCTTACACACAGCTGTGAAAGTTAGTGACCTACCCGCAATGGGGACTCCAAGCATTGCAGTCACAGAGGCGGGGAACCCAGCACACCCAGGAGCTTTGCCTGGGACGGAGTCCAACACGTGTTGGCGTTGATAGATACGGGCACTGAGGTCACCATCTTGCACTCCGCGCAGACCCAGGGCTGAGCCACTGTTGTTAAAGGCCTCGGAGGAGTGAAGACTCCAGCGTATGAGGTTACTGTCATTCTGACCTTGGGGAAGGTTCCCCCGTTCCAGGCCACTGTTTTGGTGGCCACTATAGGAGAATACATACTGGGCATCGACGTCCTGCGGGGTCACTCTGTGGATACCCAGTATGGCCTCTTTGTGTTCGGACATCCCCGGTATGTAAGTGCACCTCGGGTATGGGAATTGACAATCCTACAGGGCTCCCCTTGTTGGGAACCCGTGGTGTTGCCTCTCCCAACTGCTGTAGTATCTAAATGACAGTATCGCCTTGCTGGAGGGAAGGAGGAAATCACCCAGACAATCAATGCGCTGTTAGAAGCCAAGATTATTCGGCCCACCTTAAGCCCGTACAATAGCCCCCTTTGGCCAGTGCGGAAACTGGATGGGATTTGGCGTATGACAGTAGACTATCGCGAGTTGAACAGGGTCACCCCTCCACTGACGGCGGTCGTGCCAGATATGGTGACCCTGATCGAGCACATCACGGCAGCTGCCTTGCCCTGGCACGCCGTAATTGACCTCGTGAATGCCTTCTTTTCTATCGCCATCGCCCCTGAGAGTCAGGAGCAGTTTGCCTTTTCATGGCAGGCCCGCCAGTATACTTTCTGTGTTCTGCCGCAGGGCTGGAAGCACTTCCCAACTATTTGCCACCAGTTGGTGAGTGCTGACCTTGCCCGAATACGGCTGCTGGACGTGGCCCGTTGTTACCATTACATTGACGACGTGATGGTATCCTGCCCCTCCCGTGAACTGGTGGCAGATGCATTACATGCAGTCATTACTGGCTTGGAGGCGCGCGGATGGACTCTGAACCCGCAGAAAATACAGGGCCCCGCTCAAACGGTAGTCTATCTAGGTATTATGTAGGTGGAACCAGATCGGCAGATTCCTTGGAAGGTGCAACAAATGGTGCAGGGTTATCCCCCACTCCAGACAAAGAAAGAGTTCCATGCTTTCCTCGGTCTACTTGGGTTCTGGCGTGCCTTCATTCCTCATCTAGCCTTCCTTATGTGGCCTTCACAGGCCTTAGTACGAAAGGCGGCACTCTGGCAGTGGCAGCAGAGCCATCAAACTGCCTTTGACCTGTGTAAAGAGACCCTGCTTGCTGCGCCAAATGTTCTGGGCCAAGGTGCTCGAAGCACCACAGGCCTGGCAGGAGTACTCTGAGAAAAACGAGACTTACTCACAGCTGTGGTGCTTCAAACACCTTGGCCGAAAACAGAGATCATCTTATCCAAGCCTTAGATGGAGTTTACCACCAGCTTTGGCCTGCATTCCCAAGCAGCCCAACTCCAAGAAGACCCAGTCCCAGTGCACTGGGGGCTGCTACCAGCATCACACCATTCTCTTAATGGTTTCATGTGCTGGGACCAGGTCTTCTTGGAGTCAGGTACATTAGCCCCTGTACAATATTTGCTTGATCCTGCTCCATTAACGTGAATAAGAGTTATGCTTCTGACTTCAATGAAAGCAGGATCAACTGGCACCAAAACCTTGGAAAGCATCTAAGGCTAAATACTGGCATGAGACCAATAGTCAACAAGTACCAAAAGGGAAACTTGAAAAAAACTTTGAAGTGAGAGTTCAAGAATGTGTGAAATGGTTAAAAGGTGCCCGTGGATGGTGTGAGGCCGGTAGCAGCCCCCAGCGCGCCGGGACCGGGTCTTCTTGGACTCGGGTTGCTTGGAATTCAACCCAAAGCTGGTGGTAAACTCCATCTAAGGCTAAATACTGGCACGAGACCGATAGTCAACAAGTACCGTAAGGGAAAGTTGAAAAGAACTATATTGTCGAAGACTCTGCAGTGCAAGCCAAAGTTAATAAGCACTCTAGTGCCTGAATAGGACACTATGTTATTAAAGCTCTGATTCTAATAATGACTGGAAACAATGATGGCTGAACACACTCACTTTAAAACCAAAAATTGTCATGGGTTCTTCTTCCCACAGGGAAATAAAATTAATGGATAATTCACAGAAATTAGGGACAGAAAAGACCTGAGGTCATCAGACATATTCCTGTGCCAGTACAGGATTGCTTCCCTATATTCAAAAGTGAAAACAGAATTATGCAGCAAGATATAATAAATAAAAGCTAAGTGAGTGTCATGGAGTTTGAAGCCATGGATTATTGATCTGAGGAATGGAATATGTCCCAGGTTCTCTGGGTTTTGGACTGTTTTGAGAACACTGCGTTTAACCCTGGTACATTACTCTTATGTCGTCCCTATTCATACATGCACAAAATAGAAATTCCCTGGGTAAAATCAGGAGCAACTAAAGATAGTTTTGGTCCCTGTTAAGGCATTTGTAGCCATTTGAAATTAGGCAATTTTTGACACTAGTATGAAGGAACAAACTCAAGTTTGGCAGGGCTGGATATAAACCAAATTTGAGTAACTGGTAAGAACTCAATGTTGTTGTACTTTATTAGCCATTCACTTCACTATAGGTGACAACCACTGTGTCCGAGAATGCAAGAGCATGTCCTCCACTGCCAAGGACCAGCAAACACCCACAGAGTCACAGAATTGGAAAGTCTGTGTACACCAAGAGGGAGGAAATGTATCAAAAAGATTTTTGTTTTCTTTCACACTGTGACCTAAGTAACATCCTAGTTTAATGTTTAACCTCCAGGCCATTAACTTGTCAGTGTGATTTCTGATTTCAAACCTTATAGTAAAATACAACAGTTAGAAAGGGCTTAGATGGCCTTTTTAAATTATATTATAAAGCCATTGCTGAAATGTAACTTTTTAAAAAGTGGCAATGAACCAAATTTTAAATCTCCAAAGTTCATAGAGTGTTTGAATACAGGTTTTTAGGCTATTTTAAAAATTTTAATCTGAATTTGGAAAATGTTGGAAACATGGGAAGTTGTATTTTGCATGTTAAATCAGAGGCTGTTATTAAAGTGTTTGTAGAAAATTATCAATATAAGGAAAATGACCTTATCTCTCATACTACCATTAAATCATTGACATACTTTTAAACAAGCACATCCTGAACCAAGACCAGTATGCTCTTTTGATATTAATATAATCTAGCTTCTAGTTTTACAAACTTTTAAGTTACTTCATTTTATTTTTATCATTCATTAAAAATTTAAATATAGTATTATTAGCACAGCTGGTAAAACATTTTTTCTAAATGTTTATAAAAAAATTTCACAACTACAATTTTGCTATGTTTTGACCAGTTTATAGAATCGGTGGGATTTTTTTCAAAATGTGGATGAATATTTTCATCCAGCTCTAGTTATTAGAAGGTCTGAACTCTCCATGTTTAGGAAAAACTGGCTGATGATTATGATAAAAGCATCCCTTTAATGATCACAGGCTGCTCTCTTCACTTAGAATAATAACACTAAATAATGCCACTGCATTTAAAACCTGCAGATTACTGAAGAGGAGGTTGTACTACAGGTGTTGATGTTGATATCCAGACCCAAGCAAAGAGGTGATTGCTATCAAGTAGTGATTAATAATGACCCCTTGTGTCCCAAAGGATTGGTAGGTTTTGAAATACCTGGATTATAGATGAACTGATCATCTTGGTTTCAAATTGCCTAGGGCACAGCAGACAATATTTTAAAGTAGTGGACAGTCTATGCCTTAACGGTCTGAAAAGGGTAAGAGCCCTCAGGGTGGCTGTGAGTTGGATTTGATTGTTCATTATATATATTAGCATCATAGACACAGTCTTGAAATTTCTTCCTGCACATTAATGTTCTCTATGCAAATCATTCACAAGTAGACATTACATCTCAACTATTACAGTCGGCTTCCTCTGGTCTTTAATTGGAGTTTATTAATATTGTTAAATAGGAACAATAACACCAAGTCTGAGGAAAGAAAACAGGCTTTTAGTATTTTGGTGAACAATTCGAACAAGTGGATAAATCTAAATATTTAGCCATTTGCTTTATTGCAGTTTGCAATTTGAAGTTTATAAGGAACAAATATTTTTTGTTTAAACAAAAATAAAAGTCTTTACACTGAGCTTGGATATTTTAGAAATTAGAGATGAGATAGATCTCATTCCCCTCTGTTGAATAGGGAAAATGAAATATCTGCTTCTCACAGTTAAATCTACCAGCTGAACATATGATCCTGGTTCATTTAGATGATTAAAGCTGGGTTCGACTTTGTTTTGCTAGTAGATATTTTGCTAGGATAGTGAAGAACAATTTTTTTCATATGAGACAATATGGATTTTTTTCACTGTGGTATACAAGAGAGAGAATTTCCATTAGCTGTAATTATTGTGCAATATACATTTTAAAAAAAACCACACACACACACACGATACGAACAATACAACCTGACATGACTTCTCACACACTATGAAACTCTGCATTTCAGAAATATAAAGAGCCCAGGTGAAGTCAACATGAGTTTTACCATCGACATCACTAGAGCCAGGATTTCACCTCCAATTATTTAAAAGTCTGTCTCTGTGAAAAGACTGAAGTTTCATCATTTTCAGTGTGACCATTTTAGATGTATGATTAGGGAATATATAGCCCTACTTCATAGAAGGTCTGATCCAAAGCTCACTGAACTAAGTGTAAGTCTTCACATTCACTTCAAAGGGCTGTGGAGCAAGCCCATCATTATTAGGGAGCTACCAGCATCAGTATATCTATGGATAGGTTTGTGCTTCTGTTACCAGAAAGTATAACGAAAAACTGGCAAGTTGTTCTGATCATCAATGGCAAAATTAAATATACAAGTATTTGGAGCAACGTAAATACATACCAAAAAACAGTAATATATTATTTTTAGTGATGGTGAATAATTGTTGGGTTAACAGTCTTGCACAAGGAAGTTCTCCATTTATCCACAGACCAGGTACAGACCAGGCAGCACTGGGTACAGGCTGCCCTGCCAATATAGCTCAACTCTAATCTGAAGAAGTTGAGAGGTAAATTCAGTCTGTCTACCTATGGCTACTTGGTGGAGAATGCCTAAAAGTTTGCCAATGGCTTGTTATTATAGATTTCTAATGGAGGAAGATTATAAATTTGATAAACGAACTAATAAAGAATATAATAGCTATGAATTTGCTTCCTTATATTGTAGTATTATTCTAGTTCTGTTATTCTACTTTCATTTCATTAATGGTTTTAATTTTCAATGTCAGGCTTGCTTATGCTTATTGAGTGCTTTGTACTTTTCATTTCCTTTGTATCTCCTGAATATATATGTATATAGCTATTTAAACTGGTAGTAATAATCTATTCATTAACTGTACATTAGATAGTGGATAAAATAGCAAATAATTCTCCACCATTTCACCTGAATCCTTCAATTACATTTTATATATTATGCTGATTATTTATCAGTACTATATCATAGTAGTAATGCTATATTTTGATTTTAATTGTTTGATTCTATTAACCATTAAATAAAAATGTATATAGAATATGATAAAGTGTTAATAAAAGAGATCCCTAATTTCTCTCTCAACAGGTATGCCCTGATTCAGCAAAGCATTGAAATGTGTTTAAAATTAAACTTAAAAGTAATTGCATTTTTCTGTACTTTGTTAAATCAGGGCCCTTCAAAAGGAAGCAGAGCTCCTCTTAGTACTCTTTGTGATGTCTCATTAAACAAAATGTCTCACTGAAACATAAACTGACATATTCCCCATCTACTAGAAACCTGATCTGAATGTGAAACCATTAATTGAAATATGAAAACTTCAAAAACTCATTAATTCATTTTGCATTATCATATTTTATAACTTTTCAAAGTTCACTGAGCACTCTGCAATCCTACTAAACTCACTTATGCTAAGAAATATAACATACTAGCTAAAACACTGTTTTAAAATTAAAACTGTACCTTGTCAGTCAACTTACTGACAGCTGGGTGCATAGTCAAATGCAGTAAATTAGCTGTTTTGCTTTAAATAAATTTAATGGTTTGCATTTTACATGTAATTGGTAACTTTTAATGGTAACTAACACTTCATAATACAGTGTTCCTATACAGCAAAGAGTTCAAGGGATCTAATTATGCAGTGTCAGAGACTGTTGTGTTCTCACTATGTAATTGTAAAAATTGTTTTTAACAATAAGGAGCAGTTGAAATTTGCCAATTTAAGAGTGACAAATAATATTTTTGACTATAAATGTGGTACTTAAACAGTTTTAACAGTAGACTTGTCAACCTGATGTTACTGAACATCATAAAAACTCTTAAACTGTAAATTTAATTGTTCAAATTAGCAGTAACATTGTCAACAGTTGTATTGGTTAAAATGTGGGAATTTAAAAGCAGAGCAATAAATAAATAAATACAACCAGTTCTAAACTGTTAATACCTTTGGGAGGTTTGTTTTAAATTCATGTCAATAAGAAATATTGTACTTGTGTCATAATGCAGTTCTACATGAAATAATTGTGTTTAGACTAATCGTAACACTATGTAGGCGTAGTATAACTCCACTGGTGAATTTGCCCCAGGATGCCTAAAAAGAGGCTCACTATTTCATTAGTAAACTAAAGTTTCAATGCCCCTGTACAATATTTGCTTGATCCTGTTCCATTATAGTTAATAAGAGTTATGCTACTGACTTCAATGAGAGCAGGATCAACTGGCACCAAACCTTGGACTGTAGCTCAAATCTAATCCGGAGTGAATGGGCAGGAAAAGCCCTCTATGTATTGTGAAACAAATAAGAACATCACCATCCCCACTTCCTTCCAGAACTCTCATACCCAGCAGTGCTACAAGTACTGTAGCACGTTGCACTACATTGGTGTTCAGGCAAGCCATCAACCATGGACGTATGTTTAAATCTGTTATGGCTCATCAACAAAGTATATCAGGCTTGCGAAGCTTATGTAAACCTGCGCTTCCAAGCACAAAAAATAGGCTATTAGCTTCAAGGTCAAGAAAATCCCTCTTATTTCATCAGCAAATGTAACGAATGCTGCTTGTCCTCAAAAGCTTTTAGTTTGTTCCCTGAATTCTCAAACTGTAGTGTGTAACACTGCTGGGTTAGTTGGGAAACAATGTGGTTATTTGTCAGCTCAAATAAGCAGAGCAAAAATGAGTTCAAGTCGAACAGTGAACAAATGAACCTGTAAGTATTTTCAAAACTAAAAGCACCAAGTGATGACAGTCCTAATGATGCCAACTGCTGATTGGTTTCCCCATCCCTTGTGCAAATCAAAGGTTGCAGCAGCTCTAAGCACTGCATTGTTGTGGCCTTTCACCTAGCCAACTGGACTCCTTCCCAACCAGCCAGCAAGCAAATCCACTTCTCTTCTGTTACCTCTCTGTCAGGACTGACTCTTAACCAGCCTTTTATACAAGGTATCGCCACTAGGAGCAGCTTTGCCAACTCTACGTCTGTGCCTAATGCCCTATTCCCAGACATTCCAGCAGCAGCTGTTCTGGATTCTCCTTCAGCAACCTACCGAGCTAGCAGGAGAGCTACACATGATGGGAACATTGTTTCTGCACAGTCCTGCTGCCCTCTCTCTCTGTCTGGTGTGACATGTTAAAGTATGCACTAAAGAAAGGAGAGAGGAGGCCCTGTCGCTGCTACCATAGGTCAATCTATGGGACCCCACTTCCAACAGCAGCAGCAGCAGCCCTCTCCCAGGTAAGAGGAAGTGGGGTCCCAGAGAAGTGGGGAGAGAGTTTGTGGAGGGGCTATGAGATGCGGGAGAGAAGAGCAGAGGTAGAATCCAAAAGCAGTGAGGAAGGGGGAAGGAAAATTGGGAGAGGAATAACAAAGAAATGTCATTGTGTCAATATGCTTATTTTACTGCAATCTCAATCTCATCCCTGTTTGTTTCTTCCACCTGCTGAGTTCTGAATAACCTAGGTTTTCTTGGGGGGCAGAGGTTGTCTTCTTACTAAGTATTTGTACTATGCCTATCCCATTGGCTCCCCAATCCCTTAGATACTACTGTAACAAATAATGCTGATAATAATAATGATAATAATCAATAACAAGTACCCGGGCACAGTGGTGCACACCTGTAATCCCAGCTATGTGGGAGCTGAGGCTGGAGGATCGCTCAGGGGATCTGGGCTATGCTGCACTATGTTAATTGTGTGTCTGGTGCTGCTGACTGACTGGCCAGGACTGAAGGACTGGTTACAACAACATGAATGACGTGTGGTGATTGGTCTCTGTCTGTGAGGGCTGATGGACCAATTGGTCAAGGTGATCAATAACAATAACAAGTTTGTTAAGCAATACAGAGGCTAAATTTGTTAGGAATGAATCGTTCAATCAACTAGGTAAAAGTATAGCATGCAATGGTAATGTGTGTGATGTAAATATGTACACAAACAAATGCAAGCTATTGCCAAAGGTGTGTAGGAATTGATCTGACCTATGTTGGAGATGGGCTGAAGCATAAAGTTTTGATCCAGAACTCAAATTTTGGGTTCAGATCCAAGATTTTGCTAGACCATACTGTCTCAAATGAACACCAAAAATATCTAAGCCAAAATCAGCTGCCAAATGCACATAAACAATTCCAATTGCTTCAATAGGAGTTTCCTGTGTGTATCCAGGAGCAGATTTTAGAGCTAAGAGTATGCATCAAAGTCTAAATAGCAAATGTTAGTCCATTGACATTCTGTTTATTCATTATTTTCAAGGTGTCAATAGGAGTTTGTCTGTCTAATATAAAATGATTTGGTTGTCACATTTTTAATAAAGGCTTTTAATTACTCTTGATATATGGTATTGTACTAGTTGTTTTGTGCAGAAGACTGCTTTTGTGCACTTAGCTAAATCCCCTGTCTATAGCAAAATCTGCCTACATCAGGTTTTTGGTCAAAAACAAATCTTTTTCGCTGCTCTTGTGCACAGGATGGGTTCAGCTGTTATTTACAGTATAAAAAAGGAGCAATTGTATGAGATTTACAGTGCAGGTGCTCTATGTGGAACTGTGTGATTTGCTATATTTGACTGTGCACCTGGGTTACCCAGGATATAATAATAAACACATGGAATTTCTTGGAGTGCCAATATTAGAGTTACTTCTATTTTTTTTTATTTCTTTAAGTTGCTTTAAGTGCAGTTTTAAGTAATTACAAGCAATGGGCTAAATCCTGGATCTAAGCGAGAGAGCCTTCATTTCAGTGTGGACAACATATATACTGCGAAAGCAGCATTAGCATGCATACTCTGCTGGCTGACAACTGGACTGAGCATGCATACACACCTTCATCAGGTCTTCAAAATGTGCATTGCATTTGCATATTCAAAAACCTGCAATGCACCTAGCTACCCATGTGATAAACTGCACAATCATGTGATAAATTGCATTGATGTGCACATTGTTCTGATTCATCAAGGTCCAGACAGGAGGAGGCTGAGACTGCGAAGGCCAGAGGGAGGGGTGGGGAAGGGCTTAAATGAGACCAGCAGGTGCACCTCATCCCTGTAGAGCATAGTCAGAAAGATAATACAGCCTACTGATGTATTATCTTTTCCATTGAGCCCCACCTTGGGACCCTGGAGAATGCAATAACCCTCAGAGTCCCTGCTAGCATAGCTTTTATGGATTGTCAGTGAGCTATTCAGGTATTCCAATGGCCTTGGTATCCTCCTGACATCCTAGGACCTGACAGCTTCAGGGGGTAGGCCCTACAGACTTAAAGGGGCAATGGGGCAAACCTTATGGGCTGATGTGAGAGGAAATCTGGGATGGAATCCTTACAGATGTTCCCTCTCATAGGGATTTACGGCAGGAGGCCATGATGTGGTAAGGCACCTGTCTAGACAGATGGAGGCACATTAAAAAAAAATAATACCAGCATAATTTTTCACTCTCACAAGCATTCCTAAAATGTTGTTTCTGTGCAATATAAGGAATAAAATACAGAATCCAGGATGGGATGGGATAGTCTAGAGATTTGGAATGACCTACCTAATTAACTTGTGGCTTCTCCACTCATGAGTAACGAGGACATCCCAAATTAATGCCAATAAAATCATTGGCATTAATTTGGCCAGAATTTTTAAACCTGGGTGCCTAAAGGTAGCCCCTTAAATCCCAACTTAAGTACCTAAATATAACAGGCCTGATAGTCAAAGATGATGAGCACCTGCCGCTTCCATTGAGTAGGAGTTTGTGAGTGCTGAGTACTTCTGAAAATCACGCCTTAAATGCCTGCACTTGCTGAAAGCAATCACATTTGAAAATGGTGGTCTTTGTTGATCTCTCTGCATATGTACTTTAAGACATACTGGTAAAATATCTACTTTGATAATCTGCACTTTGCTATCTCAAAAGTGAACCTGTTTTCTTCAGTAAGATACACTCATGTTAAAGCACATTTCACAAATATTTTTTCTAAAAAATATTTTCAAATATAAATAAATATAATATCACCCATTTAAAACCATTTGGGGGAAAATGAAAGCAACTGTCCAAGTCGTATATGATGAAAATTAAGGTGACTTTCATCAGTGGTAAATTTAGGACAGCCAAGATCGTTTGTCTCAAATATTAATTAGCTGTTATGTTTCAAATTCCAGTCCTCTTTAACTGTCTTAATACAGTACATCTCATGCATTGGTACCGTGGAAAGGCACACAAGTTGTAACAAAAATGAATGCATTAAATAAATAAATAATTCCAATCGCCTAGGTAGTAATTTGCCATAGATTGTATTTAAGTCCTCATCCATTATGTGAATTAGAAGTGAAACAAACAATGGCATCAATACTCTATTGCAGTCCAGCCCAGCAGAGTATGTGTCCTGGACAGTTTGTATTGATGCTGTCCTGAGTATCACACTCATCAATAATGGAAATAATTGCATTTTAATAATTAAACCCCCCCCATCATTTTCACAGAGCTAGAAATGATGACTTTGTTCCCTCCCCTGCAGTTTATCTACCTTTTAATGAAGGGACTGATTCACCAACAAACAGCTCCTTTACAAACAAACACACAGACAAACAGACACGCCAAAAAAAAAAAAGACCTGCTGTTTTCCAAGCAGGTGATAAACTACTCAATTTATCTCAAAAAAATTTCCAGTGATCAATTCGGCTGTGTGCCAAACTTAGAAGCTAAAATTAAAGCTGAAAGGTACAGAGAAAAAGTAACCCTTCCCCTCTCAGACCCCTTCCCACCTGACAGTACAAAGACCATCACCAAATTCTTATTCAAAGCACTTTGCATTGCACTTTGGTCTGATTCTGCATTTTTCTAGCGCTAAAAACTCCTAGCCTTGGTCTATACTAGGGTGGAGGATCGATCTAAGTTACGCAATTTCAGGTATGTGAATAACATAGCTGAAGTCGACGTACTTAGACCTACTCACCGCGGTGTCTTCACTACAGTGAGTCTACAGCTGCCGCTCCTCCATCGACTCCACCTGCACCTCTCGCAGTGATGGAGTACAGGAGTCGACGGGAGAGAGCTCAGGGGTCAATTTATCACACCTAGACTAGTCTACACTACCCATGATCCGGTGATCCGGCGGGTAGTGTAGACATACCTTTATACACTTAAATGGGATGTTTGAGTACATCAGAGATGTAGCATCATGCCTGGTTTGGTTGTGGACAGTGTTTGTGCAGGCACTGTAGTTAGACCAAGAGAAAAAGGCTTGTTTTTCTTAGTTCTGAAGCCCTGTCTGCACTATACACTTTACCATGATTAGTTAGGTACCAACCACAGTAGGGCCTTGACCAAGTTATGATAGATCTAGCTAAACCATAATCTATTATTCTATTCTACATCGGTTTCCAAACTGTGCTCATTACCATAGTATCTGAGTGCCTTCCAGTAGTTCACAAAGCAATGTGACTACACATCTGTCATGTGGTATTTGTTCTCTCATCTGCCAGAGGGAGAAGCGTGTACAGTGGAGTGGCTTGTTTCAGTAGGGTCTTTAAAAAATAAAAACCAAGCATAACTGTTGCTATATGTTTATATTAGAGACGATAAGGTCAAAAAAATTGCCTTACACTTGAAACAGAATCTGGTGAGGTTTGCAATGGTCCTTAGTTCCTGCAGGAGTTCCTTTTATAATAGTCTATATTCTATACTCTGAGTGTTCTCTCACTATTTCTTTACTCCCATGGCATCCTACATCCGGACCTTGACAGGTTGAGAAGTATGTCATATATTGCACAACATCACTAAGCCAAATGAATGACTGGAAGATCCATTGAGAATTCCTGAAATTAGAAAGTAAGTGAACAGAGAATTTAAAAGCATATCTAATACATCATAAAATGCACTTTATCAATTTCTTTTGATAATGTTTTAGCTGTAATTTGATAATACCTGATAACGTACAAGTAAATACAGTGTAGTATGTTTTATTAAAATAATGACCTCTTAGTTAATATAAAATCCTACTGCAGCACCTTGCTTCTAAATCTGATGAGTGGGTGGAGAGATAGTGGAGTTCTTTATGTGGATTATAGGATTATAGGCTGATGATGAGTAGATTACTCACCTTCTCCCATTGCCAGTTTAATTGATATTCTTTTTTTAAACTAGGGATAAAACAAATTTAAACAATTTAAAAATTTAAAAAATTTAAACAATTTAAACAAAGGTAAAACAATTTGGATCAGATAAGACCCAACCCAAAATTATGGACAGAATTCAGAATAAAACAGCCCTAAACTTTGTTAGAGGCTTTTAGAAGTTCAAACCAAAGCAGTTTGGATAAGTGTTACATACACAATTGAACCAAAGCCCTGATACAGAGCTGGACAAAATGCAGAAAAAATTTCACAAAAACTAGTCATTGAAATTTCAGGTTTTTTTAAATATTTCAACTACTTCATAAACGAGTTGAAAAACAGCCCCCCAAAAAGGAGAAAAATTGACAAATTTTTGCAAAATATTTTGATTAAAAATTTTGAAGTTTCCTACCATCTCTATCCTGAAGTGCTTCAGGTTCTCCCATCAGAAATATAAACCTGGGTCTGTCTCCATCCTGGCAGAAACAAGAAGTACAAAGATGCACCTGTGCTAGTAATTCAGGCCAGTGCTCTTTTAGATTGCAGTTCACCAAAGCACTATTCCTATACTTAAAACTAAGCATATGTTTAAGTGCTTTCTGAATTAGGCCCTAAAAATGTATGTGTTGCCAAAAGATGTGTATCTTTGCAATCCCTGTTCCTGCTGGTCACAGTGACATGCCTGATAAAGAAAATTATCCACAACAATTAGGAAAACCATCAGGAAAACAAAATCTTCTTACTATATGTCAAAAATCTTTCCTTTTAGATATGGAAACAAGTCTCTGCACACTGGGACCAAGAAATTCCAGTGATATTTGGCCTTATATTCATATGAACTGTACAATAGTTTCATACAGACAGTTATGGAAATAAGCCTTTATTGAGAAGGTAGGGCCATCAGATACCAAAACAAATGTTCACCCACCAAGGAAGAGATTCATTACAACTGTGCCAAAGTGGACAGCCAATCCTCTCTCTCTTCCCTTTCACTCTTTGATGATTATATACCATACTTATTATTTTCTTTAAAGTTACTTAGCAGATTAATTCACCAGAAATAACTCTCTTATTGTTGGTTGTGTACATGATTTGGGGTGCTTGAAGTATTTAATTTGAAGTGATGGCACAAATTTCCCCTCACCCAGTGCTTTGCTAGTCAGATGCACCAGAGCCACCTCTAAAATCATTAAAAGTTCAGTTAATTCAGTAACACTTCGTACTTTATAGTTTTACTGCGATGATTAAGTTTTTAAATATAGCTGCAGGCCATTCCTTCCCAGCCCAGCTGCTATCTGACAGTAGTGAAAGTGAAAATAAAGAGGGGAAAAAATTGAAAATACCTGAAGAGAATAAAAAACAGGGTGATGGGGTAAGATGGATTACTTGAATTTTCCACCAATCACTGAATAACACATTGGCTAAAGCATTGATTGATGAAGTATTTAAGTCGTCAATCTCACATCACAAGCCTTTTTACAAATGGCTGCAGAAAGGGGCTGACATTGAGGTGGTATCAATGGAAGTTGGCTTTGCTACAAAGTATAAGAAAGACCTCTAGTCCACAATTTGGTCATTCGCAAAACGTTCAATAACCACTTTCGACGGCCACTTTGCCAGCAAATGTTTCACTTAAAACGTCGGTATTCTTTACTCAGGACTGCCGTCCACCTCTAAATTTATAGGCCTTTACTATGGGAAGATTTACTTTCCTTTAGTTTTTGGTTGAATTATCTCTCTCTTCCCTCCCCCCCCCCCCCCCCCGCCATGCAGACTGCTTTTCAGCTTACACAGAAGACTTTTCTTTCTTTCTTTCTTAAAAGAATTACAACCAGTTGTCTCTTCGATATGTTCCAAAATGGTAAGTCAGTCATTGCCAGAAGTCTGCATTTGGTTTAGGAATCAACTTCTTTTGGCTTCCCCCCCCCCTCCCCATCCTGCTCCTCTTGTTCATTGGCATCACTGCAAACCTAAAAATAATACATTAAGTGGGATTTTCACTCAGTGTCTTGGTGCGTATAGAATCTGCTGCTGCAGAGACAGGTCACTTCTGGATTACCCTCAGTGTCATTTCACTTGTTCCCCTTAAGTCCCTCCTCCTTAGTGAATATGACAAATCACACAAAGTGAAAGAGAGCCAATTCAGTTTCCACTGGGGAGGGGAGGAGGAGAAGCACATACCTCAGCATGAAAGAGCATCTTGATTTTAAGTTTTCTTTCAGGAGTCATTAATAGTTTATGAGACCACACAGAGTGTTTCTCCACTGACATTTTTCTAAATAATGTAATGTGCAGTCAAGTATCAGACAAGGGGGAAAATAGCTTTGTTTAGATAAAAAAAAGGACACTTGAATCCAAATATTCTGAAAGTTGTCTATTGTCTTATTCCAAAACCTCATCTCTTTTTAGGGTCAGCACAAGCTACTGGAATGTTGCCCAGTCTTAAGAGAGTTTTGCTGAAGGGGAGCCTGTATAAGTACCTCAGGTTTACAACATCTAAACTCTATTTGTTGAATTCAGTAAAAAGTGATGAAGACAGGGCATGCCTGAGCATGATTGGCTGCAGCAGAAACAAAAAGTTAATTGAACAATTGGGCTCCTCTGTATTCCTGCTCCCCATGTCTGCTATCTGCTTCCCCATTTTGGTTTCCTGGCATTCCACCCAGCTTGTCTCTTTGCATCTGATTTATGGTCCCCAACCTCCTGTTTGTCTCCTTCCTTTGACCCTCTGGTATCCTGACCCAGTTTGACTCTGATTTCTGACACGTGGTTCTGATCTCCAGTTTGTCTCCTGCTTTTTACCTCTTGGTATCCTGACCCAACTGACTCTTGACTTCTGTCTCATGCAGATTCTGGCTCTTATGTGACAATGGTTATGTACTCACCTAAAATAATACTAGAAAGTAACCTATAGGTATTTTTACACTGATGTTGGAAGTTGTAATTTCAAGCTTGAGTACATAAACCCACACCTACCTATGATCAAATTAGTGCACTAAAAATAGAAGTGTAATGGGAATGGCATGAGCATCAGGATTGGTTAACTGCTTCAAGTATGATCTTGTTTGAGACCCTAGGTGTGTATTCAGGTGGCTAGCCTATCCCACCACTTATGCCTATTCTATTTTTAGCACACTTGCTCCATCAGAGCTAGTACAAGTATATCTCCTTGAGCTGAAAATTACACCTTTGAACTCCAGTGTATATCTACTCTGTAAGTGCAGTCAGTCACTAAATGAAATGGGAAGAACAAAAGTAATTAGCTACCTAAATGTTTGTATGTTGAAGATGCAAAGTGATATGAGGTCTAAGTGACATTATTACATAATCTGTCTCTCCCATCTGAGAATCTCAGAGACCTAAATAAATATTAATTAAGTCTCACAACATTCCTGAGTGAGATACCATATTATACCCCTATTACGGATGTGTAAAGTGATTCACAAAGTCAGTGGTAGAGTTTGAAGTAGATTCTCATCTGATATTAAGCGGAGTATCTCCATTCCCTCAACATATGAGCCAGCAGAACAGAGCCAGCATGAAGGGCAGTTTGCTTCTGCTTCTTACCCACATCTTCTCACCAGGGTTGCACTTCGTTCCCCATGCTCATCCTGGAGAGACACTTTAACACACTGCCCCTTATACAGGCAGGCTGAACTTAAAAGATAACAGTCTAGCCCTAAATGAGACACTAATGCTATGCCACTGATACGATACGTGGGACATCACAAAGTTATCTATTAACAGGCATCATGTTAATGACAGAATAATAATAGATAAAAATACAAAGTGGCACAAGTTAAAATCAATATTATTTGGAAGGTGGAAAAGTAACAAAATAAGCCATGATGTAAGTGGGATTTTTCAATCTCGTGCTGTCTGCCAGAAGAGGCACAGTTTCTGTTCTAATTAGCGTAAAAAGTAGCCAACTGACCATCAGTATGTGATAGTCATATAAATAAACTAATCAGAAATCAGTTGCGCAAAGAATTCAATCTTAAGAGTGCACCTTTGAATTATTCAGACAGATACACATTAGTGGTCACCATTATTGTATATAGAAACACAATGTATGGGACCAAAGTGGATGTAATATACTATAGCAGTAATATGTGGAATGAATTAGACAACTTGTACAAAGCAGCAACTAAATTTATTGTATTACATAAGAAATCCAGCTCACCACAGCGGTACATAGGTGCAGTTAAAATTGTTTGCCTTTTCCCATTACGTGACAATGTAATCAATTGCATAAATCACTGGCTGACAGAAATCCTACATTTGAAATATTTCACAGGCTTCCTGTGACAGAGCAGAAATCTTGCTCGGGAATTAGAAAATATGGGAAGTTAGAAAAAGATCTGGACCAGGCTTTGGATGACTTTTGCTCCAAAATGGAAAGAGTTAAAGTGCATAAGATATGGGGGTATTTTCATCAAGACAGACAAGATTAATGTAATTTGATACTTCAGACAAACAATGCCAGTGTAAGAATGTTGCACAAGAAATAGCAACTACACAATTAGGCCCCAGTCTTACAAAACACTTATGCACATGCTTAACTAAGTAATGTATATCTCAATTATGTGTTCATACAGCACCTGAAAGTTTATGTAGTAGATATAATTTCTGTATTTAAAGTGTAGATGGGAGAACTTTAGAGACTAAGAGTGAAATCCTGCTTCCGTTTTAATGAATGGGAGTTTTGCCATTGACTTCAGCGGAGCTAGAATTTTAGCCTAAATTTTTAAATGAAGGGCACAATAAGAACAGCAGCCGCAAATGCACCTGCATCCACCAAAAGACCCATATTTGTAAATTACATGCTGAAATATCTGTCTACAGGCATTTCTATTATGATTATTATTTATCCATTTATTTATTATTAGCCATTTTCCTTTATGTATACATCATTGAAAAGTTCCAAAAAGAGAATAAAAATGCAGTATACATATTTTATTAACTGAAAGATAAACACTGAATTATTATTTGACCTAATTAAAAAACAATTGACAGAGCAAGTGAGGAAAGATGCAAGCATAGTTTAAATCAACCAAACACCATGAATGTTGCTCATATGCTGATATCTCTCTTACAGCTCTAAGGCTGGGCTGATTTGCCCTCCCTAAAAATTTACAGACCCTTTGGATGCATATGTTTCAGAGTAGCAGCCGTGTTAGTCTGTATTCTCAAAAAGAAAAGGAGTACTTGTGGCACCTTAGAGACTAACAAATTTATTAGAGCATAAGCTTTCGTGAGCTACAGCTCACTTCATTGGATGCATATGTATTTTTGCAGAGGCAACCCTTGAACACAAATCTGATCCTCAGACCACCTAATTTCTAAAACATACAAGAAGCTCATCAGCACTGTTAGTTGTTCTGTATCTTTAGAATATAACGGAGGTTTTTTATCATATGTAAGCTATTTGTTATTATATTTAAGACATTGGACCTGGTTCTGTTTCACTTATACCAGTGTAAATCAGAACAGTGATTTGAAATCAGTAGAGTAGATGCAGCATAAAAAGACATTAGCAACATCAGGATCAGGTCCATTTTGAATAGGAACCTACTCAAAATAAAATACAATGAAAGTTATTCTGTGGCATAACAAAAATGAATATATTCATATTCCTAACTGGTAGGAATTATCTGGTGATTTTCTTTGGCCTTGTTTCTTACTGTTCAGGGCTGCCACTCCTTACCTCTCACACTGGATTCTGATGCTCTCAGATCACAGAATACTTTCTCTTTCTGTGTTTCTAAGGCCATGTTTTCCTTATGCCCCTGCACTCTACGAAGGGCTCAAACACTCACACTCAAACTTGCTTCCACAAAAACTCCCCCTCCTAAAAACATTTCCCTCATGCACCTTTTTCTTTTCTAGGCACCTCAATGCCCCCTTTTTCTCTTTAATTGTCCAGTTGTTCACAATCTTTGGGCCTATTCCTTTCTGCCCCAATTTCACCTGCATGCCTGACCCAATACTATAATTTATAATTTGTGGCCTGATGAAGTCCCTTCCAAGGCTCCTTTTGTTTACTCCTTTCCAGTGTTATTCTCCCATATTGCTTTTAATGATTAACTGCTGCTTGTTCCCAACTCTGCTATCTTCAGACACCACTGCTACTTAATTCTCAATGCCACTCATGTTTGCTTGTAAATTCTGACACTGTCCCTCTGATTGGCTGCAAAATATTGATTGGCTAATGGGTCAGGACTGGGAGGTTTTAAGATCTTTCATTAGCTTTGCTGCTATATCTATCCTATAGCTAGTAAATAATTAAATATATTGGGTCATATTCTGCGCTGGTGTAAATCAGTGTGTCTTAAATGAATCTATGCCAGTTTACACCATCTGAGGATCTGGCCTATATCGTTTTTTGATTACTAAGCATTACTCTCACAGCATTTTACACCAATGAGGTGGAAAGGCAGTCCTGTAGTCTGAATATTTGGTTTATGTAAACTGACTTTGTTTAATGGGTATATTAATAACCATTAGGAATAATAAAACCTACTTTCCTTTGAAGGCCAGAAGGGACCATTATGATCATCTAGTCTGACCTCCTGTATAGGACAAGCTATAACATTTTCAATGTATGATACACCTACCTATAAAAAGGTGGTAATGGGGAATCTTGGCTATTTCTTATATACTTGGGTAATCACACTTCTGAAAATGCCTTTGTTACATTAAAGACTAAGGTGATTGACTCATCAGAAACATATAATCTAGCTTAGACATCTAAACCATTACATTTGTAACATCTGAGCTATTTTATTACCCCAGCTATATGGGCATGCATAAATAGCAATAAGAGCATTTTTGTGAACAAATTTCACATTTCTCTTTTGTTTGAGTATTGTTTTATTATATATCTTATTTTTTTTCTTTTCTACAGTAAATATTTTTGGGTTTTAATTTAATCTTCTTCTAAGACCCCAAACCTCCTCCTTCTTCAGCCGGATGTCTTTGATTAGGAATTATGAGGAAAGCCCTGCTGTAATGAGATAATAAAGATCAACAGGGTAATGGGTAAGTGGTTAAAAGTTTACTTTGTGGCCTGAAGGTCAAAGCTCGCATTCAGTAGATGCTATGGACCTACAGTTCCTAGCCAATTAAGCTCAGGTTCTGATAGATGGGCTTGTGGTCCTGTTGGTAAGGTGTTGGGTGAAACATCACTGACCAGATAAAAGACAATGCATTAGGCCAGTTCATTTGGGCCTGTGATTTATGTTGCAAGAATTAGGTGCATCTGTGTAGAATTGAAAATGTGTTTTCATTGCAACACCTACAGTGCTATTGGGTTAGTTATTCTGCTCTAGGTAATTAAAAACAAATCACTCAACGAGCCTATGTCCCATTTTCAAAAGTGTGGGCACTTCAGAGCCTCAGTCTAATTTTATCCATTATATGTAGTTACTTATATAGGTACTTACTATACACTGGCTAGCAAGTTCTAGCTATCATGGGAAAATGGGGATTAAGCTGATCAAGACTGGAATAATGTGTCTGGGGCCTATTTCTGTGCTGACTCAACTCTGTGTACCACTTGGAAAAAATGGTGTATGATCATGTAATCCTAGATTACATTGTAATTCATAGATACCAAGCAGTAGAATAAAAGTTCCACATGCAATCTGAACTTTGCTATTTGCTGGCTTTTGTGTGTTTATCCCACTTAGCCTTAAGGTGCATCTTAGTTCTGAAAAGTGACAATGTAAAAAGGTTTCAGAGTAGCAGCCATGTTAGTCTGTATTCGCAAAAAGAAAAGGAGTACTTGTGACTCTTTTTCTTTTTAATGTAAAAAGAATCTTCCTAGCTCCCTATCTGCTTATTGTATTAACAAAATTAAGTTTTTACTGTTTTTAGTCCTACCCCATACCACCAGTGCAATTCAGACGAAGTGAGTAGATTCTACTCCATCATGCAAATAATCAAAAGAATTGTTTACTAAATTCCAATCACTGACACTTGAGCAATCCCACTGACAGCTATTGGTTGTCACTAAGGGTATGTCTGCATTGTAGCTGGGAGGTGTGATTCCCAGTGCGGGGACACAAACTTGTGCTAGCTCTACTCAAGCTAGTGCACTAGAAATAGCAGTGTGGATAATGTGTCATAGGATGCAGCTCAGTCTAGTCACCTGAGCTCAAACTCGGGGAGGCCAGGTAAGCTTGAAATTAAGTGGCTAGCCCGAGATGCCACTTATGCCACAGTATCCACACTGCTATTTCTAGTGCAGTAGTTTAAGAGCTAGTATGAATCTATCTGACCCTCCTGGGAAACACAGTCACACCTCCCAGCTGCAGTGAAGAAACACCCTGAGATTATAATGTGAAGACAGTTGGGTTGCATAGATTTAGCCGAGTCCGAGTTTGCTCTGCAGGCTCTTTACTACCGGTGGAAATGCACAAGAAGGAAAGAACTCAGCTTGGGTCTCAGAACCCAGGCTGTGTTACCAGGGCTGGCAATAAGAAAAAGCATCTTTTTAACTTGTAAAATGAGATCAGTGAGAGGTAATACACATGGAACCGCTTGAGGCCACTTTTACAGTCACTTTTCAAAGCAGAACTGCATTTTAATGTAAAGGGGTTTTGCTCTAAAAGTGAAGACCTTATATATAAATATATAAATAAATATATATAAATATAAAAATATATATAAAAAACCTCCATGTTTTTTTCCAAGTGAAGATCGGTTCGGACTGCTTTCTTCATACTAGATATAGATCAGAACTTGTTCAAAGTTGTGTTTGGATAGGGAGTGGGGTAATAGATGCAGGTTTTGGTTCTGGCCCATCTCTGTTTCAGAGGAAAACAACTTCATACAATTAGGATCCAACATTGTAAGCAGATGAAAACCCCCAGGCTTCTGGAGAGAAACAAACTGCCTGCATTATGTAAGTCATTAAGAAGCCCCAAAGAAGGACAGCTTTTTTCCACAAAGAGGTGGCGGTATTTATTTAGCATGTGCATAGTCATCTAGCCAAGTGATGGCATCTTCAGTGGTGTGATGCAGTTCTTCTAGGCCATCACTGAACCTAGTCAGCAGGCATTCATCCATAGTGTGTGTCATCGTCTGTGTTGCACTGCAGCTATACAAAGGGCTGTCACAAAATCCCCAGCGATACTGGTTGGCTGCACAGAGACCTTGCCCGGTCCAGAACCTGTTCAACAGGGACCATTGGCGATGGGACAGGTCAAACCAGGAGGTGAATGCCCTTCACTTCCTTCTGAATACAGTAGGAGTAAAGTGCATTCTTTCTCCAGGAACACTTTTCACATTTTCTCTCATTAACTCTGCTTCTTTCTTTATATCCTGTAAACCCCTGAGCTTTGTGCTGAAATCAGAGAAGGTGTGTATGGTTTTGTAAAAGCAAAATGTGGGGAATTTGCATGGGTTTGTGCATAAAGATCACCATCAGCGCAAAAGAATCCCTCTTAGTTCTGCCTAGAAGATTAAAATAAAAAGCATTTAAAGAGACAGCAAGTGACTACAAGAGGCAGGGGGACTAATGGATGTCTAAAGTTTAGAGGCAGGAAGGTCAGAAAAAATTCCACCAGCTGACATCTCCAAATATGAACACTCTGAAAGGGTAAAAGCAATATACGGCCTCCCATATATATAGTCCTGTGTTCTACACCCAGGTAATGGCTCTGTGCCACTGATTCCTTCTTAGTGTGAAAGTTTGGTACTTTAGCTTGTGTGTTCAGCAGCAGGAAGCCCTAGGGCAGGGAGATCTATTTTATATACTGTGTGTGTTAGGGAGAACATTATGTTTGGTACCAGGGAGCTGCTGAGGTTTTTATTTTGTCATTACTAGAAAACATTTCTGCACACTTTTCTCTGTGTTTTTATTAATCCATTTCATTTCATGCTGTCTCCCCTCCCACTTATCTAGCAGCTGCTCTCTCAGTATCTCACCTACAGTTCAGGAAGGCACAGTAGACAGATCACAATATATATCCTGTTACGCTCTTGGACATGCCATCTGCCATCTCCTCCTGGACACTTTTGCAGATAGCTCTCTACAACAATAGAGAGTCTGGCCGCTTAGGGGTTTATCCTTCCCAATGACTACTTGTGAATAAGTGCAAATTAAAAAGTGAGGAATAGGGATACCCAATCCTGCATGTATGAAAATGCTGCTGCCTGGCCTAGCCATCATGGGTATGCCCATGTCAGGCTCGTGGGGCTCGGCTGTGGGACTGTAAAATTGCATGTAGACCTTCATGGGACCCCAGGGCTTGGGCTCCAGCCCTAGCCACCACAGTTTTACAACCCCAAGCCATACGAGCCTGAGTCAGCTGACGCTAGCCAGATGCGGGTGTTCCATTGCAATGTAGATGTAAGCAGAGTCAGGATGAGCTCTACCCTGACATCTGGTGGTGAGTCATGGTGAGTTGTGGAAAAGAACTTCAGGAGCTGATCTCATTTGCATAGACACACCCGTCCCGCCTAGATGGCCACTTTGGCTGCTGTAGGAGCCCCAGTTTCTCTGTTATTGGGGCAGGAATAAACTGTTATTATCCTGATTATGTGAATCAAGGACAGTGGAACTGTACCTGGCCTTTTGTTATCATGGAGAGACTCACCATCAACTAAGCCACACTTGCTAGACAAGGGTCATGGGTTCCAAAACCCAGTGAATGGAGAGAGGCTGGGGATGGGTATTGATGCCTCTTGGTGTGGGCCCCCTGGTGAGGGCTTTATGTGCTAATTGCACTTCCTTCTCTCTCCACTGTAGAATATCAGAGCTAATTTTGATTCTATTAGGAGTTTAGTTATAGGCTGCTAAGCTGAATTCACTTTGGGCAAATAGTGCAACAGCACTGAGGCTCCCCTACTACAAGCTGAAATCATAAGAGAGCTAAACTTACTAAGAGCTCAAATCACTGAGTGTTGTGTTAAGTAGCGGGGGAGCCTGAAGATATAGTGTGGAGCAGTTTTCGGGATGGCTTGCGGAGCAGAGTGGCTCTTGGAGCAGAGCAGTTTGCGGAACAGCTGGAGCGGCTCATGGGACGGCTGGCAGAGCAGAGTGGCTGGCAGAGCGGAGCGATTTGTGGGACGGCTGGTGGACCAGAGTGGAGCGTTGGGAGAGATCCCATGGAGAGGTGGGGCAATTGACTTTGGACCATGTAAGGTGCCCCTTAACCCCCCCCCCCCATCTCCACCCAGGTTGGGAGGTAAAACTCTGCAGATAAACTTTTGAACTCTGGGGCTGCACTGACCAGGGGCAGAGACTTTTGGGTTGTTGGACATTTGGGACTTTGGGTGATTTTGGGTTGCTGGACTCAAGAACCAAAGAGAAAGGACACGTGCCAATTTGCTTGGGGTAGGTTTTTTGCTCATGGGTTGTGTTATGAATCCTGTTGGTGGTTTTCCCTCAACATAATGCCACATTCTTCTCTCTGTTATTAAAAGGCTTTTGCTACACTCAGATTCTGTTCTTGCGAGAGGGGAAGTATTGCCTCTTGGAGGCGCCCAGCAGGGGTGGTATATATTTGTCCCAGGTCACTGGGTGGGGGCTTGAGCTGGTTTTGCATTGTGTTATTGAAATGGAAGCCCTAGAAACTGAACCCAGCCCTTGTTGCTGCCAACTCTGACGGGCAGAAGGGTTACATAGACATACTCCAAGTTACTCGTGCTTAGTAGCAAGCAAAAGTGAGAAGAGGGAGGTGAGTAGTTAAGTGCCTCATGAACATGCTGAGGATTGCATTTCAATCCATGTCTCCTCAGACACATCCTGTCCCAGAGCCCATCTCTTTTATACCTTGCCCCACTGAGAGTAAGGGAGATGGGAAAAAGTCTTGGGACTTCCATTCACTGGGAAGAATGATGCTTAGAATGAGATTTTCAAAGCAACTTCCTGGGTGTCAGCATTAACTTTAAAGGTAGATGTGTGGCCAAATCCCCTGCACAGCTCTGAAATTCTCAACCATTGTACTTAGTCTTACTTAGATTCATGCATATCCTCCACTCACTCCTGCAGTGCAATACAGCAGGGCTGGATTAAGGCAATTCAGGGACCATCACACCACGCATGAGACTATCCTGTAGCAACAGCCCCACCCAGTGGTCCTGCCCCTGTACCATGACCCCATGCAAAAAAGAGCCATCATCACACTGGGACAACCACTCTTTTGTGGAACAATATTGGGCCTCCATGCTCTGACCACTTCTCTCTGTCTTCAAGCATGCTGGGATCCATCGTGAAAGAAGAGGTGACTCAGCTCCCACTCACACAAGCGTAATATGTAGGGTACTATCATAGAACCAGTCCAACTGGAGTGACCCTCTATAGCAAGCCATGGCATGATGTGTGCTCTGCCTCAGTTTCTCCTCTCAGGTAACCCCATAACTTCATTTCAAGCTCTTTTCTCTTTTCCTCCTTGGGGCTGGTTTATTATAAAAACCATGTGCAAAATAATCCATTATGAAAACCCTAACATAAAATCCATTCATCGCCCCCCAGAGCAAGTAGACATTATGATCACCTAATAACTAGCCCCACAAACCACATCCTGGCACCTTCAACCATGCCCAGCCTCTCTCTCACTCCTTTTCTGCCTCTCTGGCCCTGAATAGCTACCCCAGCCCTTCCAACTGGAGTGCAGCCCCACTTTTCCTAGCAGGAACTCCCACAGCCTCTCTGCGGGGAGCATCCCTCACTCCCCCTAACCCTCTCACAGTTTGTCTGAGTCCAGTTTGTCAGCCCTGGAGACATCAACAGATAAGCTTCTCCACTGCTCTTCTACCTTCATCCCTCTCCAGCTTACATCCAGCATTCTCTTTCTGCTGCTCCTTGTCCCTCAGCCTTGGCTCTTTGGCTTGGGGACACCAGTACACAAACCCCTCTTCTAGCTCTCCTGCCTTTTCCCAGAATCCACCGTCTTCTGGCTCTGGCAACTCTCTTCTCCTGAGGCCCTAACTCACCAGGTCTCTTCCACGGGGCCTGGGGTGCCTTTTTAAGCCCAATTAATTGGCCAAATTGTTGTGTACTGATAAAAGCGGCAAAGAGTCCTGTGGCACCTTGTAAAGTAACAGACGTATTGGGCGTATTGAAGCATAAGCTTTCATGGGTGAATACCCACTTCATCAGATTCATGTAGTGGAAATTTCTGGAAATTTAACTAATATAATTTACCCATTCATCCTATTAGCTTAACTCTGATGTTTGCTACCCTGGTGAAGAGGGCATGGCACAGCCAACACTGCCTTAGCGGAGGACTGGGGGCCTTCCCTGATACCACTTCATTGAGGCTCTGTTGTGGTGGTGTTGATTGGGGCCCTGTCACAGAGTAACACTGGTCTTTAACAAGAACCAGGGCCAGTGGAAATATATATTAACTGACAGCTAAGATCCTGATATCTTCTTGTTACTCCAGGAGGCAGGACACTAGGCACGAGCCTTAAATGCCTATGCCTTAAGCTAGAGAGAGACAAGGTAGCTGAGGTAATATCATTTATTGCCCTAACTTTTGTTGTTGAAAGAGACAAGCTTTTGAGCTTTCACAGGGCTCTTCTTGAGGTCTGGGAAAGGAACTCCCAGCATCACAGCAAAAAGGTGGAACAGATGTTTAACATAATTTATTTAATATAATTTAGCATAGTTAGTTAAGGCACATTTAAAGGGACCATTCAAGATCATTTGTTCTGTGGTAATTTGTCCAGAAATTCTTCCTCAAAGTGGCCCGTGAAGAGGTTGGGATGTGGTATGTAGGTTGGGGTGCCATTCTAGTACCCATGGCTTGGACAAAGTGTTTGTTGTTGAACGTAAAATTGTTATGGTTGAGGATGAAATGGGTGAGTTTGGTGATGTGATTGGTGTGGATAGCTGAGTTTTGTTATTTGTCTTGTAGATGTTTGAGGCAGGCAGCAATGCTGTTATTGTAAGGGATGTTTGTGTAAAGGGAGGAAACATTCTTGGTGGCACGGACGGTGTTCTGAGGGAAGTTGTTCATATTGCAGAGTTTCTGGAGGAAATTGGTTGTGTTCTAGAGGAAGCTGGCCCTTTTGCATGGTGAGTGGATTGAGGATGGTTTCTATGAGTCCTGATATTCCTTCGATAAGAGTGTAATGGGCAGATATGATGGTTCTGCCTGGGTTCCCTTGTTTGTGTATCTTGGGAAGCATTTAGAAGGTTCCTGGGGTGGGGTTTGTGGGGGATGAGGTTATTGAAGAGTCTCTGTTGGGGTCGTTTGGGAAAGGATTTGATAATATCCTTAAATTTCTGAGTGAATGTGTGAGGTGGGCTTTGAGTTTTTTATAGTAGGTGCTGTTAGAGACTTGTTGGTTGGATTCATTAATATAGTCATCACGGTTGACAAAACAATGCAAAACCTTTTGCTGGTTTGATCACTGTCTCTTGGTTAGATTTCAAGGACTTTATAAGCTGTCCTATTGACTGTGGAGAGATTGCGGTAGATGTGATATTTGTGAAGAATTTCACAGTCAGTTATTTTTCCTGAATCAATCAATGTAATTATCAAGAGTGTGGTTTTGTCTGCTTTGGGGTGTCCAGTCAAATGACTATTTTTTTCATATGGCTAGTGAGTGGGGATGTGATCATTGTGGGTGATATCATCATTGTTGTGAAATAATTATTTCAGGCAGAATTCATGAATGAGTTCTTCAAGTTTCAAGTTCTGTGGTGTGGCAGAAGTCCTGTGGAGAGCTCAGATAGCTCAGCTCTGGTTAGGGGTAGTCTTGATAAATTGACGTAGGAGTGTCATGTAGTGTCCATCTGGTGGGTCCTGATGTCATGGTTCCTTCCAGAAGTGGTGTTCTGTGGGTTGTGGAGTTCTAGTTGGTTCCAGTTTTTATTTTTGTGTTGGATAGCTGTCATCAGGAGGGTTTTTTATAGTTGTTTTGGTTTTTTACATGATCTCCAGGTAGGTTTCCTGATTTTTTTTTCCTTCCAGCATGTGGGAGTGTGTGATGATTTCTTATCTAAGGTGGTCCCTTCTGGAGTATGGAGTATGTCTTAATGTGTCTTTGGGAATGGAACAGTCTTACCCACTCTGGGGTGCACTGCACAAGGACTTGCAGGATCAAGGCCATAAGATAGTCCCTCTCTCTTTGCGATGCTCATAATATTTAGCTCCCAAGGATGATATAGTGGTGGACAGAATGTGTTAATTCCCACATCCAAAAAATATCAATGAAATCACTGTATCTTCAGTCTGTTTAGGAGATTTTTTGAAACACTCCCTCTCACCACACAAAGTCTTCAATAGAAGTTAAATTGCTTTATACCTGTTTGGAATCCTTATTTCTATATTTGCACTACAACAACAGGTTGATATAATCAATAATTTCCTATCATTCCCTTTCTGAGCAGAACAATAGATAGGAAGTCATTTTTATGCTGATATTTAGTCAGAAACCAGTTCACAGCTTTTTATTGTTTGTCGTTGAAGCGTTATAAGACAATTGCCATTTTTTGTTTTAAGATGGATTGTGGTTGTTTTCTTGAGCACTCAGGGTCACAAGTATTCAGCTGATGTCCTGTGAAGCCTAGCTAGTGCCATGTATCTGAAGCTGTTTGCTTGCCACCAAAGAAAGATTTATGTTTTCAGCCATGCAAAGTGAAGTAACTGCATTGTGGAAAAGAAGGCAAATGTTTGCTTATTCAAGTTAGACTCTTATTCATCTCCCAGCTGACTAAATCTGTGAAGTAAACATGGCATGACTTCTCCAGTCCAGCAATGACTACATATTGTCTTCGAATAAATACGGCAATATTATTGCTCCACACTTTCCTGGGCACTGGCAGACTATGAAAACAAGCTGAAGTAACACCATAAGTCATACAGTCCCAGTTGTCATTAACCCAGGGAAAGGGAAGAATGAAGGATTCAGAAGTCAGCTTGATTTTAACCCTTTGAATTTTAATCTTTTTTTTTCTAAACATGATTGACGTCTCCTAGGAGCTCCATATCCTTTCATAGATTAGGAAGCATTAAGTAGCTGCACTTTCCACTGGCTGAGTCTAATCACATTCCTATAGATGAAGCAGGCTCCTCTGGATACCTACAGCTTCCAATTTATCTTTCAAAATGCAAACACTTTTGCAGATGAGATCATGTTGGGGGCAGGGAAAAGAGGACTAGAATGAGGATGAAATCTTTGAAGCCACTAGCACCTGGTAGCACTTACTTTAAAAGCACTAGTACAAGCTGCCCTAAAGAAAAGGAGGGTGAGTGTGGGAAAGGGAAGAAAAGAACATGTTTAAGAATTTTATTTCATGCAGATTGGAACAGGCCATGATAATGATTCATATCTGTCAAAGCCTTTCATCAGATAGCTCATGAGAAAACCTGCTCTGCAAACCCCATTATGTGTATGTAAGAAAATGCCTGTTATGGCTGGTAGTCTTACTCGCTATCCTGAGACATCTATGGAAAGAACTTTACGGAAGATATGTCAGACTTGGTGTTTCAGCATTGCAGAACTGAAATGTCTGTCATGGTAAAAGCACCACATCTGTCATGGTGATCAGCCCAAGAGCCACCTGGCTGAAAAATTCATTTAAAAAGCTTTTGGGTCACAAGAGTGAAAATAGCTTTTTCTGTGGTAACCCTTTCCTTCAGTCTTTCTGATTTCATGGTTCCACATACAGCCAGAACCAGGACACTTCCTGGCAAGCTAACCAAATTCCCACAGAGGCCAGGTTTTAACTATCAATATGATGTTTTCTAACTCTCCCTTTTTATACAATGTCACATGGGCAACTTTGGAGAATAGATGAGAAGATGTAGATGCAACATCCAGGGGTAAGAAGTAACAGTAATGATGGCAGAAAAATCTCACCTTAATTGGATTGTGTTAAAGAATGTTTTAAGCCCTAGGCTGAAGCAGTAATGGAGACCAAGAACATTTGCTGTAACACGTGTAAAGTCTTGTCTGGTGGAAGTTTTCTCAGTCTTTGACAAGTTGGTTTGCTTTTGCTTGAATCATTCAAACTTTGAGGATTTTTTTGTTTAATCTGCAGATCAGACTGACCATATTTGAACCAGGCAGGTTGTTCCATGGGGTAGATCCATGCAAAGGCACTGTCTCCTCTGGCTGAATTTAGTTTAGCTTTGTTCTCTGAGGTACTAATTGTTCTGGACTTAACATATTTTGCCCATTTTGCAGATGGCTAACGGAGGCACTGAGAGCCAAGAGAATGCACTGACTTTACCAGCCACTGTCAGAAGACAGACTGCTGGGCTAGATGGACCATTGGTCTGATCCAGTTTGGCCATTCTTATGTTCTTAACTTCAGGTATACAATTTCGGATGCCTAGGACCATTTTATATGTTCAAAACACAGCTCCCATTGTCTTCATTTTCAAATAAATTCTTACTTCTGCAAATCAGACCCCAGGATACCAAGTCTGGCACCCAGCAAACTAGGAACATACAACAGCTTTTATAAAGGGAAATCATGCCTCTCCAATCTATTAGGATTTTTTGAGGGAGTCAATAAGCATGAAGATCCAGTTGATATAGCACTCTTGGATTTTCAGAAAGCCTTTGATAAGGTCCCTCACCAAAGGTTCTTAAGGAAAAGTAATAATGGAATAAAAGAAAAGGAACTCAGTTGCCTCTGGGCTCAGATGACTAGCAACCCAATGAGCTCATCTGCACCCAATAAACCCTCTCTAAGAGACTATGGTCAGAAGAGCCCACAGATCATCACATAAGCCCTGTAGCAACAGCAGCACAGTGGCTGTTCAATATGTTCCGCAGCTGCGCCAGATCTGCTTCCTATCCAGTCCTTGTGCCAACCCTTGCCAGCTCCACTTCAGCCTTAGTCCCTCCCTCCCTTTGAACTCCTGACTCCTTGTTCTGACCACTGGCTTGTCCCCTGTCCATGACTCCACCTCTGCCCATTTGGTTTTGTCCTGGCTCTTGACTCGTGGTTCCAACCATTGGTTTGTCTCCTGACCATGGCTCTGGTTCTTCCCTGATTCTGCTCTGAACACGAAGTAGTACCACCTACACCTCAGTGTGTAACAGTCTGAGCAGCCCCTAGAACATAAATTGGGACTTTGCCAGAATGGTCTCAACAAGAGCCCAACCCATCTTCTCAGATATTGTTGGGGTTGTACAGGAACTGTGGGCTCAGCTCAGGTTGTCACACTATATAAGCAAAATGTTTTCCTCCAGGCCCTGGTACAAGCCCAGGCACTGTCTGCTGTCCCAAGAACTCTGATATCTACTATTCATGAGCCTAAACTGCCCTTACTTGATAAATTCATCAGGGATTGTGCTAAATTACATGGATTCCTTAATCAATGTCACCTCCAGTTTGTGTTGTGTTCACAATCGTAGGCCACAGATCAGTCCAAAGTGGGATTAGTACTTAGCCTGCTCAGGGGAGAGGCCCTGAAGTGAGTGCCTCTATGTTAGCTGACTGGGAGGAGAGCAGTCTAGCCTAGTGCTTAAACCAGGCATCAGGCCTAGTGGTTGGAGCAGGAATGAAGCCCAGTGGCTATGATCAGAGCTGTAGTCACTAGTCAGGAGTCAAAGCCAAGGATCAAACTGGAAGGCAGGAACTGGATTCCAGAGCTGAGGGTCAAACTGGGGGGCAGGAACTGGAGCTAGCAGGATAACAGGCAAGGAGGGGTTCAAGGCAGGGCAGGACAGTGGGTGCAAGGCAGAAGCAGGCAGAGTAGTGAGTATAGATGTTGAGAAGCCAGCAAGGAGCTGGCTAGCAAGCCTGCTGGCCTCTACAGCCAATCAAGCGGCATGACTAATCAGGCAGCTTGCTGCAGGCCAGCTGTACTGATGAGACTGCTTGGAGACGAGCTCTGCAGCAGGCCCTGATTCCTGACTCCTGCTCCTGGAGTCTAGTCCTCTCCTTAAACACTTTGAGAGTGTTGTATGGGCAATGGCAGGCATCTTGGATGGCTCTCATTGAAAATGAACATCAGAAGCTGCTCTCCATGCCCTCTGTGTGGTGGGTCTGTTGCCAATATGCAGCAGAATTTTGATGTCTGGCCTCAGAAATCCACGGAATGAGGTCACACAGTGACACCACTTTAGGCAGGGGCTCAATGACACTATCAAAGAAGAACTAGCATGGTTAGAACCTCTGCCTAGCCTGGGAGCTTTAATTGATCTTTGCAGCCAAATTAATGATCAGCTAATGGAGCAAGCCCAAGAAAAATGATGCATCACTTGACCGTCACCATCCAGAATTCTTCAATCTACTGTGTACCCAGTTGATCCACCAGCCCCCAAACTGATGCAAGCCAACTGAGTCCAGCCCTGCCTCTCCACCAATGAAAATAACCAGCACACTACCCTGCTCCATGTTCCCCTTTGACTCCAGCATTCTGCCATGCCAGATGTACTGGTTGCACTTAGAAGCAATGGTTGACTCTGACAATTTCATCAATGAGAACTTTAAGAAGCATCGAATTCTCATCCCCCGCAAGGACTTTCCTGAGGTTCTTGAGGCTATCGACAGGTCACTCCTCTTTTCAGACCAATGCTGCTGGTCGATGCTGCTGGCCTGCTTGCTTGCCTACCCACCATCTGCCCTTGGACTGCAGTAGAGACTCTTTAGCTTCACAAACACATGTGGGTGCATGTAGGCCTTGGACTTCCCTTGCCTCCTCCTTCCCTCAGTTTGGGCTGGTGGTCCTTCTCCCTTTGCCTTCCCACCAGCCCCCTTTGCAGTTTGCCCCCTTCCTTTTGCTGGTTGCTACAAACACCAGGCACCCCCCACTTTTTTTTCCCTCTTTGCTACCTGCCCTGCCTGCCCTCCCTTTCATTGTTTGCAATCTGCCCGGGCCCCACTCTCACTGTTTGTTCCTGCCTCCCCTGCCCCAACCACACCCACAAACCCCTTATTTGTTTGCCTGACCCTGCCCCAACCAGACACCTAAACTGCACCTCCCCTGCCCAGCCCACACTCCCTTTTGCTGTTTGTTTCTGCACCACCCAGTCCCCCCTTTGCCGTTCATTTGCCTACCTCCACCACCCTGCCCAGCCCCTTTTGTGCTCTGTGTACCTTCGCTTTCACAGTACTTGTGATCATCCCCCCACCATTTTGTTTCATCCACTACTCACTGCATCTTCTCTTACTTACAGCTGCCCCTCACCCAGTGCAGTCAGAGAAGCTGGTACCCTCCTGCCCCCCAATGGTCCCTATTGTGCCCCACACCTTCCTTGCTTTATTTCATTATCTCCTCCAGTTTTTGTTTACACCCTCCTCTCCCACACGTAGTCTAGTGTGGAGGAGTAGTAAGCCTCAGTTTTCCCTACCCTGACTCTTCCCTTTAATTTGTCTACCCTCCCGTCCTGTGGCTGTTCCTGTCACCTGCCCTTGATGGCAGACTCCAACTCAGCCATATGCAAGGTTTCTGCTCCAGTGGCTTCATCCATGGGGGCAGGGGGGAGACTCAGGGAGGGGGATCCCTGTCTGCATTTTTTTACCCACTATGGCTTTTCCCCCCTCTGTTCCTGTGGCTGCCATTACCCACACCAATGCCAGTACCATCATTGCCCCCAATGGGGTGGCAGCAGAAGGCACTGCCCTCGCCACTCTGCCACCAAAGCCGCTACTGCTGCTGTTGGCTCCTCTACCATTAACAGCACCTAGGGCCTCTTCCACACTCTGATCAGGAGGCAAGGCAACCATTGCCTCCTTGTGGCTGTCTTGCCCCATGTCAAAACCTACATGAAGGCTTTGGCTCAGGTGATGGGGGCCTCGGCAATCCAAGCTGTACGGGCAGATTGTCTTCATTCTGGCATCAAAACCTGCTGCTCAGGAGGCAATGCAGAAAGTCATCTTGGTGGGGGGCCTATTTGACCCCCTTGAATTCCTGGAGGACCTTGGCTTATGGGTGGTCCTGACCTCCATCCTGCCCTTCCTCCTCAATGCTGCCCTTCTGCTTCTTCTTTTTACCTTGGGGAAGTTGGTCTCCACCATGAGCCTTTTCACTCTGGCTATAAGGACTCCACCCTCTTGTTCTGCCAGACAGGTACCATCCAGCTGCCAGCAGAGTGGATAATGGTGGTGAGTCCTTAGAGTTGTCCTTGGGGGAGGCTTCTTTCTTCCTCTGCCAGGCTTTTGTGCATGTCTGGAGAGGCTGTCCCTTGGCCCTGCAAAGAGGGATGCCGTTTGCCCCCAGACACTCGGGAGGGCACTGGCCCTGCCACTATGGTGATTCTACCACCCAGTTTTCCCTCCTCCTTCTAAACCAGCCAAGGATACCACTTGGGTGCAGGGGGCACCCCCTCTGCATCACTCCCAACAAATCTCTGGGCATCAATGGACTGACTGTAACATTCTGTCATGCATTCTGTGATGTCCTCAGCCCAGGCCTCACTTCTGTGTGGGCCAAGTCCTTGGGGAATAGGATGCTCCCCATCATGCAGGCAGGCTATGCTCACCCTGCTGCCAAAGAAGGGGGAACTCTGCAACCCAAGGAATTGGCATGCAGTTTCAGTCCTCACCATGGACTGTTAAGTCATAACAAAGGCCATCTTGATGCATCTGCAGTCCATGCTGGTGGATATGATCCACCCTAACCAGACCTACATAGTCCCAGGCCAGACCACTTTCAATAACCTCTATCTGGTCTGGAACCTACTCCATTTAGCATATAGGGATGGTCTGTCACTTGCCCTCCTCTCCCTGGACCAGGAGAAGGAATTTACACAGGGTGGATCACAGGTATCTCATTGGTACTCTGCAGGTGTTTGGTTTCAGATCTCAACGCCTCTTCCAACAGGTTCTGTACTCCTCTGCAGAGTGTCTGGTCAAGCTCAATTGGGCCTTGACCAAACCTGTCCAAAGATATGTCCAAAGATATTTCGAGGCCAGCATGTCTGCCTGGTTGTGAAAATAGGGAGGGCATGCAATGACTCCTTTACAGTGCAGCTAGGTTGGCATGGAGCATGTTGGAGCATGCCTTTCTCCACTGCCTCCAAGGAATCCAATGCGACTGGCAACTCCTTTATCTCCACCCGAGAGTTCTCTTCTGTGACCTCTCTGAGCTGCTGGTTTTTTACCAGGACCTCTTCAGGACCTGTACGCTAGTCTCAGCAACCAGGTCCATAGTGGCTGCTGAGGGGGAGGATCTCCTCACAGAACCCCTGCTATACAAGTCCCAACTCCATGTAAGTTTGTCTCCCTGAGTGTGCTGGAGGATGGTGCTGGCTGGTGCCCTCAGACTCAGAGACCTCCTGGACTATGATCAGAACAACTGGGTAGACCACTTGGCCAGCTCATGAGGCTGTCCACCCTGTGTGTCACTTGTCATGTGCTCCAGGAAGTGAGGGCAGCTTTGCCTCCTGCTTCTCTCACTTTCCTTGAGTGGGTTATAGAGGAAGTGCTCCCCACCCAGCCTTCACGTCTGGCATACAGGGGCCCTGCCCCACAAGCCTTGCTGGCCATTCCTAACATGCCACCTGAGCCAGCTGCATGACATCCAGCTGGTCTGCTTCTGTACTGTGCCCAGAGAACGTCTATAAATGCTCGTGCTTCATACCATCCACTTCCTTGCCCTTGTATTCTTCCCCAACACCAAGTGGTGGTACCTGTTGCCACCTGAGAAAATTGATGAACCCCTGTATTCCACTCTGGTTCCACAGCCCACTAAGGATATTAATTGATTTCTCCTCCAAAAGCCATGGGTGTATAGGTGGTAGTGTGCTTCATGAACTCCCCTAACACCTGTCCCTTTTGCGGTGAGAGGGAGACCCTGGCACACATCTGTGTAGGATGAGTCAGATTGCAACCCCTCCTCCAGAACCTCTTATTGAGGTTCTGGCTGCTCTTTTCCCTGCACATTCCTCCCCACCCTCCATTTACTAGGCTAGTAACCCTATCAAAAAAGAAAATTAGATTGGTCTGGCATTATTTGTTCTTGACAAATCCAAGTTGGCTATTACTTATCACCCTATTATCCTCTAGGTGATTGTTTAATAATTTATTCCAGTATCTTTCCAGGTATCAAAATTAGGTTAACTGGTCTATAATTTCCCAGGTTTTCTTTGTTCCTCTTTTTAAAGATAGACATTATATTTGCCCTTCTCCAGTCCTCTAGGACCTCACCCATCTTCCAGGAACTCTCAAAGATAATCACTAACTATTCCAGGATTCCTTCAGCTAGTTCCTTAAGTACTGGGGGAATTTCATCAGGCCCTGCTGACTTGGATACATCTAATTTATCTGAATTCTTTAACTTGTGTTTCCCTATTCTGGCTTGTGTTCCTTTCCTTTTTTTGTTGTTGTTGTTAATATTAATTGTGTTAAACATCTGGTCACAATTAACTTTTTTAGTGAAGACTGACACAAAATAGGCATTAAACACCTCAACCTTCTTGAAGTCATCCATTATTTTCTCTCCTTCCATGCTAAGATATGGACCTACACTTTCCTTTGTCTTTCTGTTGCTCCTAATGTATTTATAGAACCCCTTCTTGCCTTTTTGTGTCTCTTGCAAGGTGCAACTCATTTTGTGCCTTAGCCTTTCTGATTTCGTCCCTACATACTTGAGCTATTTATTTGTACTCATCCTTAGCAATTTTTCCATGTTTACACTTTTTCTATGGTTCCTTTTTGATTTTCAGGTCATTAAAGAGTTCCTGATATCATTGTATTGGCATCTTACTATTCTTCCTATCTTTCCTTCACATCAGGATAGTTTGCTGTTGTGCCTTTAATATTGTCTTGTTGAGGAAAATTCAGATTTCCTTAACTTCTTTTTCCCTTTAATTTTCTCCTCACATGACCCTACCTACCAGTACTCTGAGTTTGTTTAACTCATCTTTTTTTTCAAGTTCATTGTTCTTATTCTGCTGCTCTCACCCCTTCCCTGCCTTAGAATCATGAAATCTATAATTTCATGATCACCTTCACCCAAATTGCCTTTCAGATTCCCAACCAATTCCTCTCTGTTGGTCAGAATCAAGTCTAAAATGTCTCCCCTCCACCCAGCCTCCTGGTTACTTCTTCCACTTTCAGAGACGAGAAGTTGTCCCCAACACACTCCAAGAATGTATGAGTTATTTTGTATTTTGCTGTATTACTTTTCCAGCAGATATCTGATAGTTAAAGTCCCCCATTACTACCAGGTTTTATGTTTTCAATATATCTTTTATTTGTTCTAGAAATGCCTTATTCACCTTCTCCCCTGATTTGGTGGCCTATAGTAGAACCATACCATTATGTCACCCCGTTTTTTTCCCATTTTATCTTCACCCAGAGACTTTCAGTTAGTCTGCTGCTCACCTCCTTCTGAACCTCAGAACAAGTGAATACATTCTTGATCTATAATGCAACATCTCCATTTTTCCCTTCCTGAGCAAGCCATACCCCTCTATACCAACATTCCAGTTATGAGATTTATCCCCCCACATCTCTCTGATGTCAGTTAAGTAATAATTTAACTTGCGTACAAAGACTACCAATTATTTTTATTTATGCCCCATATTCCTTGCATTTATGTATAGGCAATCTTAATTCTGACATTTTGAGTGTTTGATTTGCAATCTTAAATGTTCTTTTAACATAGTTTTGTGTGTGTAAATCAGTGTAGTTCCACTGTAGTCTGCCAATATATGCAAGCTGAGGATGTGGCCCATAGTATGCTGAGTTATTTGTTCAATGTTGACTTCAATGGGGCTACTCACATACTTAAAGTGAAGTATAAGCTTAAGTGCTTTGCTGGATCAGGACCTTAATTTAGTGCCTCAGTTCCCCTTCTAAAAAATGGTGATAATAATACTTCCTTATCTCCCAGAGTGTCATGAAGATGGCTATATAAGTAGCTAGATATAAGACAGATAACTCAGTATAGTATCAATGGAATTACTCATACACTTAAAGCTAAGCACAGGCTTATGTGTATTGCTGGATTGGTACAGAAGTGACTAGCCTAAGTGACAGCAAGTTCACACAGGAAGTCGATGGCAGAACTGGGTCCCAGCTCAGTGCTTTAACCTCAGGACCATACTTCCTCCAAGAAAGAGAATGAAGTAATCAGTTTCTGTTCCTTCAAGAGACTTTATCTTAGGGCTTGGCTACACTTGCGAGTTACAGCGTAATAAAGGAGCCCTGGGCATAAGTAGGGGAGGAATTATGTATATTTGAGCATACATAGTAGGTGAGCATTGGCCTATCCATTTGGGGAGGTGCAGGTAGCATGTACAATATGCCCTTCTCTGTACATCTCAGTGTAAAAAAAGAATATCTGCAGCATAGTTGTATGGTTTAGAGCCTCTAACTCCTGTAAAATATGCTGACCATTCAAAAACAAAACATACTTTTCTATTACAACTTTCCTCTCTAGTGATATGTTTATCTGTGTATTTTGCCAGTCCCTTGTATGATGTGGGAACATACATATGAACTGTATATTTTATCAGCCAGTCTAAGCTTAGAAGGATTGTGTTTATCCAGCTTGTGGGAATTCCTGTCAGAGGAGGAGCCATCATACCAATCAGAGGCACATCCCTGGGAAAGAAATTTCATCTCTCACATGCTTTTCACTTCAATTTCATCAATACATTTGACATCAGGAAATGAAGTTTATTGAACCTCTGTATTCATCCTCTGAAAAGCCACTCCCCATGTCAAAGCAATAACTCATATGGAGACAATTTCAAAAGGTTCCTCAGCAGAATTGCAATTGTTCTTGAAAGGTGAAAAATCCTAATCTACTTTACTAAAGTGCTCTGCAGATCTTTTTTTATCTTTTTTTAATCTGTAAGATTAAAATAACAAAAAGAAAAGTAACTCATCTTTTCAGAGAGGAAAAAGGATAAGATCTTGATTATAATCCTGGCCTTATATTTTGGATTTCCTTTTTCTGAAAAGGGAGGGCGAGGGGAAATAAAAAGATGTCCAGTGATGTTTGAATGTTTTTTCTACTATTATAAAGACAAAAGTCCAATTTTTGCCATCACTAATTCCTCCACCACACTGACTGACTTGAAGAGAAGTAGATATTGACTTCAGTGAAGTTGTACAAGTGAATCTGGCCCAGCTTTTCAAAGCTATAGACACTTAAAAACTCAAAAGATGTTTACTAAAAATCAGCTTGTCAAAATGCACAACAAGAGCCAAACTCTGATACCATGACTCATACTGATGGGCACTTCACTCTATAAGTTCCACTGGGCCTGATATTGCGTATTTTTGAAAGCAGTCATTTATGCCTGTACAAAATGGGTGTAAAATGCTACCACTGGTGTAAGCAAGTGGGTAATTCTGATTGGCTAATGCTTTACACCCACTTTGCGCTAACTTTACTCCGGCACAAATTCTTGCATAATATGAAAGGTTGTGAAGAACCTAGTCCAAAGAGACTAACAGTAAAGTGCTTCTCAGTGAGAATAAGGATATCAGAACAGGGATCCAAATGAACATGAATTTTGCATATGAAGGGATATGGGTGCCATTTGAATTTAGATTTACTTAAAGCATGCCATCTTCATTCCACCCAAACAAATTGAGGTGAGGGTTTTATTATAATTCAGCTGCAGATATTCAGCTGAGACTGAAACTTATCTTATGAAAACCTCCTCATGGAAGCATATTATATTAAATACTTGACCCTGGCTAGGCAGCTGGTGTGCTGTGCAGGCTGTATAGTATGCTTATAGACTACAACTGAGTTCTAAGATGTGTGCATTACTATTCATACAGTTGAGTTAATTCCAGCCAAGCTGACCCCAGCACATCAGGCTGCATAGATCAGTCAGGCCACCTGAGCAGTGTACTGTGGGATGATAGTGGGAGGACTCTTTGCACTACTGGGGCTAGTAGGCCAGTGATTTCCATCTACATTGATACTGCTCTTGGCATGGTGAAGGACAAACCAGTGGTTACACTTGCTCAAAGCAAGAGTAATCCAAATATTGGATGTAACACCTGTGTACAATTGGGAGCAAATTTCTGTGAACATGGTGTATTCCTAGTGTTCTAGGAAGACCTCATGGTAGTGAGATGCCACATTTCTCAAGTGTAGAAAAGGCCAGAGATTAAAGAGAGATATGATCCACTGATCAGTAGGTTTGCATGTGGTTGTTGGAACATGTGTGATTTTTGGCTAGCATTAAACAATATAATCTCAAACAAGTTTGAAAGTGAGAAGCAGGAACACTTACACACTTCTAAATGCTTGTGGAATAAAATTATTTCTATAGCTGTATCTTGTACTGCTGCCAGAATTAAAACTAAAACTATTTCCTTTAGAAACCCCACTGTACAAAGTTTGCTTCTCCCTTCCTCCCAAGCATGATAAATGAAGTGTCAGCATTCACACTAGGTAGGTCTACACTGAAATTTAAAACCCACCACTGGTCCAAAACAACTGAATCGGGCTCACTGGGCTCGGGCTAAGGGGCTATTTAATTGTGGTGCAGACTTTTGGGGTTGGGCTGAAGCCTGGGCTCTTGGACCCTTAGCCTGAGCCCTGTGAGCCTGAGTGAACTGGCATGGGCGAGCCACGGGTGTCTAATTGCAGTGTAGGCGTATCCACTGACATTCCACATAAATTATGCCTAAGGTTTGCAATACACACTGTAAAGCATGTAACATCACCTGCAGTGTTCATATAGACCTGCAATATCAGGTGCAACAGTGCATGGTAAAGAAGATGTTTCAGCCCTGACTCTAAGTTTCCTGACTTCTGTTGGTTGAAGCCATCTTTAATGCCACTTCGGGGGGGGGGGGTTGGGGTTGTTTTTTTAATAATGATCATGTTTCCCTTCTGATTACAGGGTAATGAGTAATATTTCAGTCATTTATATTCTAAAAGCTGTGTGTTCATGAAACGAGTGCACTCTTACTGCTCCATAAAATCCCTTTTTAGGCTTTCATTTGGTCAGATTCACAAAAGCTTAATGTCTGATTATTATTTCTGGCATTCAGTCATCAGCAAATAACATTTTACCTTAAGATGTGATTCTAAGATACTAAACACCAGAAATAATTGATCATCATGACATTCCTTTGTGAATTTCAACTTTCATGTTGTTCTTTTAACAACACATTTAGTCAGTTACATGTACCAATTGCTATGTTACATAAAAACAGTGCTGCTGTTGCTATTGTATTTTTCAATAGAAGGTTCAGTCTCAATGCCCTTTGTGGGACAAAGCCAGTAAATTAGCACTTTAAGTGCTACTGTATTTTTCAGACCATAACTTGCAATATTTGCCACTAAACCCCTTCAGAATTTAGGTAGGGTCTGAACAATCAATTCCTTTTCATTTGTCATTCAACACATCAAATATGTCTTCCCTGCACCTGACCACACCCCAGTATATTTCTAGTTACATTGGATCCTGCTATAATTTTCAGCTTGCAGTGAGCAAATCAGCATCAGAACAGACAAAGTAGCAGCAGACAAAAATTAAATAAATAAATAACCCCCCGCCTCCCCCCAAAAAATTGGCAAAAACTTCACTGGAAAGAGAAAATTAGCAGTGAAACAGAAAAACTCATGTTCAGAAGTGGATGAGCAAATGTTTTACGTTTAAAAGCACAGACCCATACTTGCACAGAGCTGCAGCACAAAAACACTTGAGCAGTAAGTAGAACAGAAGGCTGAGTTTTGCCTACTGCTGTGGTCTGTATATCAGTGCGGGAATTGGACATTAATTAGCCCTTTATTTGCTGTTGTGCTCCTTTTCCTACAAATATTTCCTTTGGGGCCATGACAGCCATTTCCTGCCCTTTCATCTCCCCCTCTCCCTCCTCCATGATTGAACTATTAGCCTCATGTACCTGTGAGAGGCTAAATACTAGCTACTTGTAAGAGAACGAAAGGGCTAAGCAGACCTTAGGGAGAAAGTATTACCCCCAGTAAAATAAAAATAAAAATGAAGAAGATAATTACTGCTAATGCCATATTCCAAACTTTTTGACTTGGTTAATACTAACACTTTTGAGCTCAATTTTCTGAGCTAAGCTAAAATAAATATTCCTGATAAACAATATCCCTTTAATTCCACTAGCTAAAGAGGTTTATGTATAAAGGCCCCAATTAATCAGACCATCCTTGTTTAGCAATTTAACTTTTAGACCATGCTTAAATCGCAAAGGCTTCAGTGGGATTTACGCACATGCTTAAGTGCTTTGCTGAACTGGAGACACAAATAGATAGATGGATGGATGGATAGATAAATTAGATTAGATAGAAATGCCTAGAAGTTAGGCTCCTAATTGCCATCTGTACCTTTGAAAATCTCCCCCATATCACCTCTAAATTGGATCCATGTGTCTGGATCCTATTATGGGTTCAGGGCCTAAATTTTCAGAGGACTGTGCAAATGCAGCATATCACCCATGAGTTTGCATTACATGCACTGAGGCTAAGATGTATTGGGATTGATTCTGTAATCAAAAGGCAAAACAGCCATGAAAGTCCATGAGAGTTTTGCCTGCAGGATCAGGCTGATTATCTTTACTCCCATATTCATTAGTCTTCCAAACAGAGAGAGAAATTTTAAAAATACACTCGGACATAATTGTTCCCGACTGTTGTTTCATTTTGTTTGTGTACCTCACAACAGATTCTTAGCTATTTATTTGTGCAACTCATGTACTATGGTGCCACAGTTCATGCAAGTAAATCCCAAGATCTCCATCTCAGGGCAATTAACTAATTTAATCAAACTCAGAAAAATAGAACAAAATGATCGTTCTCAATTCTGCAGCTTCCTGGTTCAAACCTAAGTAGGACTACTAAAATAGAACAAAATGTGTATTTTGTCTTTGTTCCTGTGTATTCATACACTATACACAAAAACGCTTGGAGGAATTTCAAGTAGGTGATTGCTGGTAATCATTTTGTTTAAATGTGCAAGGTTGCACAGGACCTCAGTCTACTAGGAAACAGAATGTTCTCACTCAATTATATTAGCAATCATTATTTCAGTAGTGGAAACTTCCATAGCAAATAATACAGACTTTACATCGTGTTTAAGAAGAAGTGGTGCTTCTCAGGGAATCACAGGGAAGCAAACAGTCAAGCTGGTGAAGAATTTGTTTGCTCTCAGCATGTAAAATTAAGCTATAGTTTTGGCCATATTGCTATGATACCCTATAAAGTAGGAAATTTACTATTGTCAGTACTATATTGAAAGGAAAAACTTTGGGCTGTTCCTGTAATCATTATGTTAGTAAGCAGTGTCATTTGCAAATATATTTTTGAATAACAAAATAAAAGAACTTGTGTCATGATTCATGTTTCCTGCTTACTTTTTTCTTAGCAGGAGGCTTCTATCATTGGAATTGCACAGTGTGCCTGTCAATGAAACAGCAAGATTTGATAAGTATTTGCTTCACGGGAGAGTATTTACAAGGGTCACTGGGGACATAGACCCCCAGTTTTCCTGATATTCCAGTTAGGGTTATTCCTGGTTAGAGTTATTGCTTGGTAGGTTCATCCTTCCTTCCCCAACATATTGGTAAAATGATAACCTTTGAGATAGATTTTCATCTCAGTTACTCCAGTTTAACTCTAGAGTGAGTCAGTTACTTCTGATTTACAGTACCTTTATTGGGATCCATTTTTTAGATTCTGGCATTTCCAGTTACCATTGAAATGAACTAGGTATATTCCAGAATTAAAGTTAATGCCCTATATATACTCTCTGAGGTATACTTTCTTCTTGCTACCATTGATGTCATTGGGACTTAGGCAGCTGCCCTGAGAAGACAATAGACTGCATTTGACTGAATCCTCAGCTGGTGTGAATCGGCATCCTTCCACAAAATCAATGGAGCAATGCCGATTTACACCAGATGAAGATCTAGCCCATGATCTCTAAATTGGCTTTTGGAAACACACAAAAATAAATCAATATACTACCAGAGAAGTAAAATTAAAGCAGTTTGAAGTTGATTTATTTAGATAGATACTTAGAGAATATATACAGTACATGTAAAAGTCAAGTCAGAGTCTTCTCTTTTATTTCAGTATACCAAAGGAACTACTCTGAGTCAGATGTTTCACAGTATCAAAAATAGTGGCAAAAATAGAGCTTTACTTTTCTGAGAGCAATGGGGTGTTTTGATTTTTGTAAAATGGTGGTCACTAATGTACAAGTCAATCTCTAAACAGGATCATTTATGCACCATAAAGATAGGTCCATAGTACCACTTAGAGCTGGTTGCCTATCTGTTGTGAGTTCTGGCATTCTTTCAACAAGTAATTATTTTCTAATACATATTTCCATCATTGGAGTCAATAATAATAGAATTTCAATGCAGAGATGGGCAAAAACAGGAGATGGCTAAGTTTTGCAAAGCCTTATTGGTTACAATTTGATATACAGAATAAACACAAGGGATGGTTAAGATCCTGGTCCCCGTTAATCTGAGTGCCAAACTGTTTCAGGCTGAGTGAGGTGTGATGAATAGCTCTAGTTTTATTCTATCTCTAATTTCAAACAAGTTACCAAAATCCAAGGAAAACAGCTATCTGGTATCTAATACAGACTCCACTGCTTTTCACCTACTGATAGATCTAGTATAGATCTGTCTTGTCTTCCATTTCATTTCTGATGCCTTCATATTGGATTTACAAAGGGAGAAAAATCGGCAGAGAGAAGCATTACCAACATTAAAAAGCTTGTAAGTTTTTTCAGTATTGTTACACTACAAGTCTTGCTCTGCACTGTGTAATTTATTCTGGTGTTTGATGGCTTTGTCATATTAAGCATTGCATGTATTTCCCTGAACAGCTGGGAAAACCAAGATTTGTTTTCTTGTATTCTGTGCTACCCATTAAAGTTTAGTTTTGGGTTCCCGTGGAATAAAAATCATGGTGGTACTCTATTTTTAAGCCTCACGTGTCACACCCAGAAATTCAGCATTCCCCATTTGTCACATTGACCTTATCAGTTCTTCATCTAGGACCAATTCCACTTTCATCAACATCAGTGGCCCATGGTTTTAGATGTCGCTTGTTACTAAAGATGTTGTCAGGAATATTGGAAGGAAGCAAACCTATAGAAAATAAATTAACTCCAGTCAAGCCAGATGCACCAAACCTTATAGATCCCTTTTACTAAGAGCAAAAGACAAGAATATGATGCATTTAAAGTGAATCTAAAAACAATCTTGTTGGGCTCATGTTTATTGTGTCTTGCTGAATTCTTTTCAGATTTGCTCAGTTTGCAGATTAAAAGGAAGTAGCTAAGTGCCAATTCTCCAAACTCAATCTAGTCTTAGAGTGCAGCTCACTTCTTTCTTCCTCATGCAGCATCACCACTAAAAGGATTCTACTGCCAAACAACAGTTACACCTATATATACAGTGGGCTTCCATAGGAGTAAGTAAGGGCATGATTTCAAGTCCATGTGCTTTTACAGGGACAAATAAAGAATAATCATGGTCCTACCCTCCCAACCCCCACCACAGCCATCAGTGCTCACTGAAGAGCTGTCCCCTTGAGAGAGAAAACTCAGAACTGGGGCTGGGGGCAAATTCTTATTATTTTCTGAAGGTACTTTTTTAAAGAGAGATTCAAAGAAAGAAAACTTGGATTTGGTTTGTGTCTTATCAGGACAACAAAAAGTTTAGATAAGGAGGTGAGATCCGGGTTCTATAATTGTATCAGAGGTGCATTGATTGGTGTAGGCTATTTTTATTTAGGTAGACTTTTGTTGCACCTGTGTTTATACTCTAAGGACATCCTGTTTGGTTAGCACAATGGGATTGTAGTTTCTATGCACTAAGCAATATAAATAATAGATAATAAGAAAATGTATTTCTCAACTTTTCCCATACCACTCCTTGTGTCAGACCACAAGGAAATGGCTGCCAGCAGCCAAGTTGAGAAGAGATCATGTGACAGGGAAGCAGCTTGAAGAGTAGAGCTGGGCAAGAAAAACTTAGTGAACAGAAATTTCACCTAAAATACATTTTTCATGGCTCTGAAAGCATTTGTAAATCCAGGCGCAATTAAATGAATAGTTTTGGCCAAGAAAAGCCTGTGGGGGAAAAAAATTGAACAAACCATTTCGCCATTCTGTTTTTAAAATGTCAATGTTTTGCTTTGAAATGTTTCAAAAATATAATTTTTTTTTTATATTCAAAACATTTTGTTTCATTGAGGGAAAAAAATTGTTTTGGTTCAAATGAACCAATTTTGGGGAGGTGATGTTTCAGTTCGGTGACTGAAGCAAAAAATAAATTATTCATTAAGCTCAGTGGCATAATAAAGCCTTTAGTTAGTTTGTTTGTTTTTGTGCAGCAGCCACTGAATGGTAACCATATCACTGTTCAGGTTCTCTTCTATTTTTTGGAACAGTAATATGTTATCATAGATGACTGTTGCAAGAAACAGAGACTGAAATGAAGTACACCAAAGACTGTCAACTTGCTTCCACTTACACTGTGCTCAGAGCCAACTTGAGCTTAACATCTTTTTGAATGGTCAGCAGTCGGCACATATACCAAAGCCAGGGTATCTAAGGCTCAGCTGAGATCACACACTCACACATACATGCCATCTCTCTATAGGAGGTCAAACGATCAAGAGCAGAAATTGTCTCCTGAATGAACTGTTAGGACCCACTTGGGGAACTAACGCAAAAACACTGGGTAGTTTGGGGCTTGCTCTCTGCTACGGTGTCCCAGTTTGATTAAACTCTGCCATACTAGACTAGTAGATGCACAGCTCCAATCATACCATAAGAATTATCACAGCCACATTGAAGCCAACAAAACTTGTATGGTTATCAGTCTAGCCAATATTCCCCTACCTAAACTTCTGGTGTCAGCATGTAGCCAATAAACTAATCACCAAGGTACAGAAAATGCCATGCTTGCCACTGTTCAGGGATATATGGGATGTACCTCACCATCGACTGCATAGCAGAAATCCTACTGGACCGTGCTGCACAATTTCCATCCATCTGATATTGTCAGATCACTGTAGCAGACAAAACTGGAGAGAGGAAGTCCAGGAAGTCCCACTCATCACTAGGGCAGATGAATGGTTACTTCGCTTCAGGCTCCCATGGCACCTCTGGAGCTGAGGTGTCATCTGATTCACTGTGACAAGACCAGCCATGGCTGGGGCATCCATGGTAGCCCACTGTGAATCCATGGTAGCCCACTGCATGCATGCTGGATGGTTTCTCTTTTCATGTCTTCCAGGAGGTCTTCCCAAGCTGAGCACTGCTGACTCAGAGGCCATTGACTGGCTCAAGACTATTGAGACTTTTCTGTTGGAGGGGGGTTATAAAATTTGCCTTGCCTGTATTGCTTACACACTGGGTACACATACACACACAGAATGGCAACATTACAACAATTAAAAAAGAATAAAATAATCTGTCATAGAAAACCTATTTCAACTAATATACTGTGGGTTTGGTATGGGTTTGTAAATAATGGACCTTGAACTGTGTCCAGAACCTCACCAAATGTGGGCTCTGAACGATTGCAAGATGGAGAGAGTTCTGCAGGGAATGGCCCTCACTGAGAATGCTCTGCAACAAAGGAAACTCCAGGAACTGCCAACAAGAACAACCCAGCAGTTCTTAATCATTATGATCAACTATAGGGAAAGTTTCTCAAGCAACTAGGGCCTAGACCATCCATAGCTTTAAAAGTCATAACTAAGACTATGTTTTAGTCATGGGTATTTTTAGTAAAAGTCATGGAGAGGTCACGGGCAGTAAGCAAAAATTCACAGCCCATAACCTGTCCATGACTTTTGCTATATACCCCCTTAAAACTTGGGCCAGGGCCATGAGTGCTTGTGGGGGGGAGCGGTCCGGGGGTGCCACGGGTGCTGGTGGGGTGGCCTGGGATCCCTGCTGGTACTGGTGGGGGGCAGGTGGTGGCACACGACCCAAGAGGAGCGGGCAGTGGTGCACAACCCAGGGCCCCCACTGTGCTGGGGGGAGCGGGTGGCAGTGCGTGGCCTGGGACTGCTGCTGGTGCTGAGAGGAAGGAGGATTGGCAGGGCTGGCAGGTTCCCTACCCGACTCTGAGCAGCATGTCCCTGCAGCTCCGGGGGGGGGGGGGGGGGCCCCAAGGGAGCTCCGTGTGCTGCTCCCACCACAAGTGCCAGCTCTGCAGTTCCCATTGGCTGGGAATCGCAGTCAATAGGAGCTGCTGGGGTGGCATCTGTGGGTGCGGGCAATGTATGGAACCCCCTGATCCCTCCACCTAGGAGCTTCAGGGACATGTTGGTAGGATGCGGGGATCCCCCACTAGGTAAGCGCCACCCTACACCCAAACCCCTAGCCCCGAGCCCCCTCCCACACATGCAAACTGCTGCTGCTGGCCCGGGGGCTGCCCGATTTGGACAGCCCCTGAGCCAGCCACACTGGCCACTGCAGAAGTCACAGAGCCTTAGTCATAACCAATATTAAGAAGGATTATGAGAAGCAAATGGAAGCCAGTGTTATGGACCACTGTTGTAATGTACTCAGAGGAACTAACGCTGGTCAAAAGAAGGGGGAAAAGGACAGAAACCATAAAAAGAAAATCCCTTGTTCTTGCTAAAAAATTTCAGAAATAGAAATTTTGACTGGCTTTCATACTAATCCACCAGATGCATTCTATATGCTGCAGAACCTCCCATTTTCCTGATTCCTCATAATTATAAAGACAGGCGGTGAGGTAATACCTTTTACTGGACCACCTTCTTTTGGCAAGAGAGACAAGCTTTTGAGCCACACAGAGCTCTTCTTCAGGTCTGGGAAAGGAACTCTCAGCATCACAGCAAACTGCAAGGTGGAACAGATTGTTTAGCATAAGCAGTTAGCATATATTCTAAAGGACCATTCAAGGTAGGGAGGCCCGTTAACACCTCTGCAGTCAAAGGACAAAAAGAGGGGGTTAGTGTGTTACAGATTGTTGTAATAAGCCATAAATCCAAAGTCGCTGATCAGTCCATGATTTTCGGTGTCTAGAAGAAAAATGAATTTAAGCTGCCAGGCTTGTCTTTTGAAAGTTTTGTGCATGTTTCCTTTGAGGATGAGGACTGATAAGTCAGATGTAGAGTGATGGCTTTGTGAAAAATGTTCATCCACAGGCGATAGGATGGGTTTTTTTCTTTAAGCATTTTCCTGTGTGAGTTCATTCAAGAGCATATTGATTGTCTGGTTTCACTTATATAATTGTTATTGGAGCATTCACTGCACTGGATGAGATACACCACAGGTTGTGATAGGCATGTGTAGGAACCATTGATATGAAAGGTGTGTTGTGGGGGATGTTGATCATTGTAGCAGTGGAGATATGTCTACAGGTTTTGCATCTGTTGTACTGGCAAGGTCTGGTGCTGCTTTGAGTTGGTGTGTCCTGGTCTGTGAGGAGCTTGCTTCTGATGATGAGCTTCACAAGATTGATGGTGGGTTGTTTGAATACCAGAAGATGGGGCTAAGGAAAGAGTCCTTTCAGGATGGGTTACCCATCGAGCATGGGTTGCAGTTATTTGATGATACTCTGTATGGGTGCCAGTGTGGGTGGTAGGTGACAACTAGGGATGTGCAGTCAGAGGGGTTTTTATTTCTGTATTGAAGCAGGTTATCTCTGGGTATTTGGATGGCCCATTCCATGATGCGATCTACTTCTCTGATGGAGCGTCTGTATTTGGTGAAGGCAGTTTTAAGTATATTAAAATGTATATCCCGGACTTTCTCCTTGGAGCATATTCTGTGGTATCTGAGTCTGATCCTGGCTGTAGATAAAACATTTCTTGCTGTGTGGTTACTAGCTCTCTGAAGGTAGGCATGGTGATCTGTGGGTTTCTTGTATATGATTGTCTGTAGGGTTCCACTGTTGAAGCTGATTGTGGTTTCCAGGAAGTTGATGGTAATGTGAGTGTGTTCCAGAGAGAGTTTAATGGATGGGTGGTGGTTGTTTAAACTCCCTCACAGATTTTCACCATAACTTCAACAATCTATCAAGAAGATGAAAATATTATCAATGTATCTCAGGTAGATCATAGGTTTTGTGGTACATTTGTCCAGAAATTCTTCTTTAAGTATTGGCGTGCCATACTAATACCCATGGCTGTTACCATGCTTTGGACAAAGTGCTTGTTGTTGAATGTAAAATTGTTATGAGTGATGATGAAATGCCTGAATTTGGCAATGTGTCTGGGGTGGATATCTGACGGTTGTCTGTTGGCTGGTAAATATTTGAGTCAGGCAGCTATGTCATAATTATGAGGGATGTTGGTGTATAGGGAAGTGACATCCATGGTGATGAGGATGGTGTTCTGATAGAGATTGTAAATACTGAGAAGATTGTGGAAGAAGTCAGTTGTTTCCTGGAGGAAGCTGGAGCTTTGTGTGGTGAGTGGTTTGAGGATGATTTCTATGAGTCCCAATCATATCTGCCCACTGCAGTCTTACTGAAGGAATATCTCCACTGCTACAATGATCAATGCCCCACACAACACACCTTTCTAGATCAATGGATCCTACACATGCTTATTACAACATGTGTTATACTTCATCCAGTGCACTAAATGCCTCAATAACAATTATGTGGGTGAAACCAGACAATCACTACACTCTTGAATGAACTCACACAGGAAAATTATAAAAGACAAAAACACCTATCATTTTTGGGTGAACACTTCTCACAAAGTGATCACTCTATACCTGACCTATCAGTCCTCATCCTCAAAGGAAACCTGCACAGCACCTTCAAAAGATGAGCCTGAGAGCTAAAATTCGTTACTCTGCTAGACACCAAAAATCATAGACTGAACAGAGACTCTGGATTTATGGCTTATTAAAACAAACCCACTAGCCCCCTCTTTTTGTTCTATGACTGCAGAGGTGTTAAAAGGTCTCTCTACCTGAAATGGGCCCTTATTACAGTGTTTCTCAACCTTTTCAGACACTATACCCCTTTCAGGAGTATGATTTGGCTTGCATACCCCAACTTTCACCTCACTTAAAAACTACTTGCTTACAAAATCAGACATAAAAATACAAAAGTGATACAGCATACTAATACTGAAAAATAGCTTACTTTCTCATTTTACCATATAATTATAAAATAAATTGATTGGAATATAAATATTGTACTTACATTTCAGTATATAGTTTATAGACCAGTATAAAAGTCGTATGAAATTTTAGTTTGCAGTGCCTTTGTTAGTGCTTTTTATATAATAAAACTAGATAAATATCTAGATGAGTTGATGTACCCCTTGGAAGACCTTTGTGTATCTCCAGGAGTACGCATACCCCTGGTTGAGAACCACTGCCTTAGAATATGTGCTACTTATGCTAAACAATCCGTTCCACCTTGCATTTTGCTGTGATGCTGGGAGTTCCTTTCCCAGACCTGAAGAAGAGCCCTGTCTGGCTCAAAAGCTTGTCTCTCTCACCAACAGAAGTTAGTTCAATAAAAGATGTTACCTCACCCACCTTGTCTCTCTAATATCCTGGGACTGACACAGCTACAACTACATGGCATACTCCTCATAATTATAACAGGTACCTTTCCTGTTGTCATTGCTAGAGGAAATTGTCTATCTATATAGATAATACCATCCTGGTGCTATTCACACCTCTGAAATTAGACAGATAAGGTTACAAAAAATCTAAGTAATCTAGAGAAATTGGAACTTTCCAAAATCACTTTCTCGATAAGATTGAACCAAAAGGACCGCTAATACTGATTGATAGCAAGTGAGGTTAATGTCAGTGTTTCTGGAGCAGTATTCTAACAACTGCTTGTTTAAGAGTGGCCAGTCTTAAAGAATGGAATTAACTGTGCTCATTGATTGAGCTCAATATCATCCCACTTCTCTCCACCAACCATAAGGGACAAAGATCTAGTTCACCAGTGGTAGAATGCAGCATTCCTAGTGCCTTTAGAATCTGCAACAATGAAACTGGGTAGAAACAAATCTGAGAAAGAGAGCTGGTCAGAAATTTTTTGACAAAATGTTTTTTTTCCTCAATAACTTTCATTAGGAAGGTTTTTCAGGTTGAGGATGAAATTTCTGGTCCACATGCCAAAAGCTCAAAATCTTTCATGAAATAGCCTCCTTGTTTTCCAGCCAGCCCTACTGAGAAGCTGGTGTGTTTGCCAGATCCTTCCCTCCCAGTGCATCCAGGGTGTTGAGCAAATCAGTCCAGATATGATAAATGCTACCAAAAAAACTCTGCACAATGAGAACATATCAATTCTTCCAGAGCTAAAGCAGACTGGATTTACCACTCTGAACAGTTCCACTGGACAACATTTTGTTAATGGTACAAAGGAAGAAAATAAGCATCGGAATGTAAAATAGAGATGTCCACTGACTAAAGAGTATCATCCTTCAGCAAGGCCAGGAAACCTTTAGGGTCCATCAGTCTAATAGGGTGGATTATTAAAAATAAAATGTTTCACCACCCTGACAGGTATGATGATATGCCTGATCCCAATTTAGGAGTCATGATCTGACTGAGACCATTGTACAGTCTTTATACTGTACCTCCAGCCTCATCCCAAGGATCAGATTCAGATTTTAGCTGTCAGTATGGACTAAGCCTGAACTGTATGTGATAACCTTGAGAGCCCTTACCAAGTTAGAAGAGCCATCGTAAGAATGGACATTACAGCCACCTAGTGCTATTAGACAAGCTGACAGAAAGTCAGTCAGCTTGAGCAGAGTTCTTGGTGGAGTAGTGTAGTGGTGTGTTTCCTATCTTAACTGTATCCTAAAATTCACTAATCTGTTCTCAGGGTCAGTTTGGAGAAGTAGTCCAAATGACCTATCCTATCAGTGGGCACACTCTTGGTGTCTCTCCAGTAAAATGCCTAGGGCACATGCTTGTTAGGTGGTCTCTCCATGCTCAAGTTAGCTAACAAATATTTTTTTTAGAACCAGTTTTGAGCCCCTCTCTAATCTCAGCACCATATGGAAACACTTTTCCCCATTGTTGATCTAAGATTTTATCTTGATGTACCCTAAAATATTGAGAGTCAAAAGTACTGTAGAATTCAGAAGTGAAATATACTGACATATTGTGTATATGTGGTGTTTATAATTCACAAAGCACTTTAATTTAAAAACTCCAGGAAGGCTAAAGTTTTCAGGTGGAATTGATGTGGCAGTTGGGATGATCAGCTGAAAAGGCTCTGATGGCTCCTGGGCACCCTTTTCTGTGTAGTCACACCCTTCCCCTCACCCCCCCCTCTTTATTTTCAAGCCCTTATTCTAGGATTGTAGGAGGTTGCATTTCACTGGGTACTCATGCTACCTTGCCACTGCTGAGGAGAACAAACGGCATCCCAGCCTGTAAAACTGTACTTCCTAGCAACATGTTCGAAACTACAGCTGCCTGATATGGCTAATGAATTTTACAATCAAAAGCTAAAGTGAATTAGCTGTAGCAGATGTTTTTGCTCTGGGAACTACCAGACCTTTCTGGCCACTCATTTATCCTTCAAGAGGATAAAACTCTGCACTTCTATTATGTGTTGTCATTGGAGCATTGCACAACTTTATCAAACTTTTTATTCTGGAAACTGAATTAATTTTCTGCAAGGGAGTTTTTGTGTGGCTCTTTAATCACATTTACTGAGGAACATGTGTACTGTAAAGTTGGAGAGCCGATTATGGCTTCCAGAAAGGCCACTTTCAAAAGGAAACTGCCCTCACTCCTGAGGCCTCCATTTGAAGGTCCTCGGGTTTTGTGAAGAGGAAAAAATTAATTACTATTTTAATAACGAAGCCAAGCCTGCTGAAAATCCTCTTAGAGAGTAGCTGGGTGATGTAATGGCTAGCAGGGGGGATATTGAAAACAGTGACCACACAGTCTGCCCTTCACTTTTCTATTCATTCTCTGTAAGATGATACGGGCTGCTGGGTCACACATTAGGGAATTAAAAACATAACACTGCTTGCTTGGTGAGAGGGGAGATACAGAGATAGTAGGTCATTTTAAAATTAACATCTGCCTTAACCTGCCATATAAATTTAACTGTGAAGTTGTGGTTGGGAACACTCCTCTATTGCTGACTTCTGCTTCCATTTGTTAGAGCCCAAAAGGTTGTGGGGGTGGGAAAGGATGCATGAATGTAGGGATAAAACTTTGCTTATAGGGAGCATTCTGACTGGCCAAAGAGCATTTGAAATGGGGAGCTTGTTCAGTGCCTAAATCCAACAGAACGTGGTGGCAACTGATGTGAACTAGTATATAACACAGTGGTTCTCAACTTATTGACCATTGTGGGCTGCACCTAATACTACCTGTATAGCCCTGAAGATGTCACGTGGGCCATAGCTGTGTGATGATTGGGCTGCAAGCAGCCCACGTGCTGTGGGTTGAGAATCACTGATTAGCCCTTCCGCTGCATCTTCATCCATCCCCCAAATGGATGCAAATGAAGTTTTCATAAGAGGAACATGTTACATAAAGCCTGTGGAGTCAGAAGTCCAATTATCATACTGTAATCACACCTCTCCCTTAAGATTTAGAGGCACCCCACTGTGCCTTGTGTCTTTTAATGTCCTCAAAGCCTGATTCTCAATCCAGGCCTCATTGTGTCTTTAAAAAAAAAACCATACAAAGCTCTGTGTTATCAGGACTCTAAATAAATGGATGAATAAACCTGTTTCACTCAACCTCCTTAAAACAGGAGCTGATGGTTTAAATTGTGAGTAAACCATACAAAATCATATATCCATAAGTTCAAACCTAATTAACAGATAATACATGTCCTGTCTCATTAAGAAAGAAACTCCCACCAAAGCAACAGCCAGTTTCATTCAGCCACCCCTCAGGAATGCTTCAGAGCTCCCAGCCTTTCAGCTGAGATGTTCCCCATTTAGAGCCAAATTTGTCCCTGGTGTAATGCCACAGAAGTCAATGGAGTTACCCCAGGGATGAATCTGATCCTTCGATCCTAGCTACACAACTCCTTAATGGACCAGAGGGATTGCTACTAAGTGATGCATGGCACTTTCCTCCCTCCTGTAGCTGAGCATGCTGTCTTTGCAGCATGCCCAAAGAGCAAGAGATGGGAGTGAACCCAAGTCTCCTGCTGAGAAAGTGAAGACAGTAGTAGTTTACTTCAGAGACTGTCCCTAAAAGAGATCACTTTATAGGGCTTTAAAACCTTAGCGATCATGAGAAAAGGCGAGGAAGGGAAACCCAAACACAGTACTCCCTTGGCTTTTAGTCAGCTCAGAGATGTTTACAAGCCTGATGCCATCTCAGCCTCAATTTTCCTTTCCTTTTTCAAAACTAATATAAAAAGGCATAAAGAAAAGAAGAACAGCATAAATGACTAACAGGGAACACATCAACCTAGAAAATAATTAAGACATAAACAAACAGGTAATATTTTAAATAATTAGAAAATTAAATTATACTCTTTTTTTAAAAAATGAATATAACCTGACTATTGGTTCCACCTTGAAATTATCCTGGCTATCAGAAAAGATTATAAATCCTACTGATATGAAGCGTCTCAGTTAAGATTATTAATCCTGTAACAGTGCAATTGCTTTGATATCAATATGTGGGTTTTTTTTATGAATCTCACAAAAGCAGGTGTATAAAAGCAGGTGTATACAATTATACAAAAGCAGGTGTATAAAATAAAATCCATATCGAATATAAATTATTATTGTGGCATTAATGCCACCTTAAGGCTACAATAACTTGTATATTTTCTATTTCTAAAAGGGTTTCTAAGCTTTTTTAAAGCAGAATATGTTGCTAATATATAAAAACCATGTGTTTAAGGGAGGCAGCATTGTCTCTTATTTACAGAAAAGGCCTGGAAGCCAGCATAATACTAGATTTCATGGCTCAAATACTTAGCTGCTTACTTTCTGTGTCTATTCTTGTCTTTCTGTATGGGTGAAATTCACCTCTGGGTAGAGGTCTGTACACCACCTATGACCCTATTTTAAAGATTTCAGTGGGCCTTAAATGGGACATAGTCCTTGTGCTGGCATTTGCACATGGTAGGTTTCACCCTATGTGTACAACTCCCATTGACATCTGTGAGTATTAACTATAGCTAAGAGGAAAAGAATAGAAATTATTCTGGGTGGTCATGTGATTTTCAAAACATAGGGCCAAACCTTGCTCTCATTTATTTCCATGACTACCACCAACCTACATATAAAATGGGGTAGAACAGTCAGACCTCTCAGGAAGGAGCTACCTAGATAGATGGATTCTGCATCTTTTTTCCCATTGTTATTTTTTTTTTGTTCGTTTGTTTTTTAATGAATTTGTTTAGTGTGAAATCCTGGTCCCACGAAGTCAATAGCAACCTCCCACTGACTACAATACTTTACCTTCTGGAGAGTAAATGAGAGGTGTCCAAGTCCCTTATTATTACTATTTCTGGCAACTTTTTTTCAATAATAGGTCAGTAAAAACATGAGTTGTGAGATAATTAAATCTTTAACAGTTCTGCGCTGTTTTAGGAAAGCAAGCATGATACAGAATCCATGCCAGAATCCATGCCAGCTGGTGTACAGAGCAGGAAAGAGTTACCTCCTTAACCTGACCTCTCCCCATGCTCTTACATATAGCTATCACAACAGGAACTCTACAATCCACTGTGAGATTGTTCCTGCATAGAGGGACAAGGCTGTGAGAAGTGGAGCCAGAGCTGGGCCTAATTGTGCCTTATCAGATTACAATTTATATTTGTTTTCTAAATCCTTACTTCAGTCATTAATAATACTTTAAATGATTACAACTGTAAAAATGATCAAAATCTAATGTACTTTTCATAAGGTAGGCTGTTGGCTTGTTTTTTGCTTTTCTCTCACATTGGGTAATGACAGCAGACAAGTTAGTTTCTTGTCAGTTACTTCCTGGCTCTCATGCACCAGAACAAAGCTTCAGTATTCAGTTTAGAAACAAGCAGTTTTAATAATAATGTCAACATAAGAAAGAGCAATTGGGTAATTGTGTGTCTGGATGATGTTCTAAAGGGGTATCTATAGTATCTAATAAGTTACTTGACCTATTTGAATCTATTTGAGGCTTCTTTACTTTAAAACCCCTGTTGCTAGTTTTTTGACAATTGCAAACCAATCTCTTTTATGTTTAACTTTGAGAAAGAAGGTTGACAGGTAGATGTCTTGAAAGAGAAAAACAAGAAACTGCTTTTCAGCACAAATCAGTCTCCAGATTAATTAATTAAATAAAGATGCTGGCCATATGTACTGAGAACTAGCAAATACATTTAATATATTGTTTCTTCTGTTGAGGTCATGGAAAACTGGAGAAGTGCCAGAAGACTGGGGGGTGAGGAGAGAGGGAGGATTAGAAAATGGACAGGAGGGACATCCTGGGCCATTACCACCCAGAAATCTAACTTCTATCCCTGACACAAAAATGGAACAAATACCAAGCAATCAAGTCGCTAAACATATAGAGGAAGGTAGAATCATGAGTTGTAAGCTGCTTACATCTTGGCAGATGAACCTGATTCATTACTTGTTTGGCTTAGGTTTCAAGGATTTTGCAGGAGTGGGGAGGTCAGGGATGTAATTATAAAATTACTGAAGGAAACTTATATATGTATTTTGATTTTTAGTCAACTGTTTAACATTGCATTTTTAAAGATTGCCTTCTTGGGAACTGGTCCTTTAAATCTGGCAGCCACAAGGAGTTGCAGCCCTAGGGTAGCCATTTTGTAATAAACTGCTGTATATTGAATCTTCCCTCTCTCCCAGCTGGTAAGTACTCTTTGCTTCTGTTATCATCATTATCATAGTGCCTAGTCAGTCAGGGACAAGGACCTCATTGTGTTGGGTGCTGTACAAATAAAGAACAGAAAGACAATCCCTGTCCCAAAGAGTTTGCAATCTAAATAATGTTTTCCTTGGTTCTCTTCCCCCCCCCCATCCTGAGGTGATGGCACAATTTCACTCTTGTTTTAAAAATAATTCAGAGTGGCTTGGCTCTGAACACTGCTGTTGTCTTCATGCCTTGTCATCCACTTTTCAATCCACATGATGAAGCAGTGAGTTGTGATGAGGTGCTGCAGACATCTGTGTTGGGGTTTGGTCTTTTGTGTATTCCTTAATGTTCTAAAAGAGAGTAAAGAAGAGTTTAATACAATTTGCAGATGGTAATAAATGGGCAGGAATTGCACCCATCAGCAAAGACTGAGAAATAACACATACAAAAAGCTGGAGATTAGAATCTTGGGCAGAAAATAAAGAAGAGATTTGTTTTGGAAAATAGGATCTAATTATGGGGATGAAATAAATGTAAAGATAAAACAAATATATTCAAAGGGTGGGAAAAATCTTGAAAGTAGTGATGGCAAAAGAGACCCTGAGTTAATAGTGCATAGTAAATTAGACAAACTTTGTGGTAATAGTGCAGTAATCCCAGGAGCAGCTCAGGGAAGGGTAAGTGAATTATGCACTCATGAAAGGTAATGTGGCAGTGTTTAAAGCTGGATATACACAAGCACTCTGTCACAGCACAGGGAAGTCATGGTTCTGTCAGCTTTGTGAAACTGTACCAGGAATATTGTATTTGTTGCTGAGCACCTGGTTATCAGAAAAATAGCAGTAAATTGGATAGAGTCTAGAAAAGAGCAAAAAAGAAAAATAATTTAGGGGACTAAATAGACAAACCTGTAGGAGCAAAAGAGTTAAATATGATGACTAAGCAGAGGACATAATGATCTACAAATATTGGGAAAGACATATTTTAAGATAGTATAAGAAGGTGAAAAAGAATGAAATGAAGAAAGAGAAATTTTAGGCTAAGTACCAGTAAATCTTCCTGATTGTAAGGTGTTTAAGTTTGTGGAACTATCTCTGTGTGAAATGATAGAAGCCTCTTCACATGGGACATTTAAAAGCTAGATTGGACAAAACATTTGTTAATACACAATAAGGAACAATCCTGCGCTGGCAAGAAGATAGGCTACATGATGGAACCATTCTTTTCTCTCTCTAACATGTATGATTGTATGAGAAGATTAGTAACAACAATGTAACTGAACAGAGATTTTGGTCAAATGTTACTTTTCAGAGCTTACTCATAGAAATACCAACAAACTTTGTAGTAACAGTAAAATAATCCTAACACTGGCTCTGGGAATGTAAGTGAATTATATGTTGTAATAGAATTGGCTGCAGGTGGAAAATGAAGTCCTTTAGGGGCATATCAGATAAAGCAGTGCAGTGCAAGTGGCAGTGCAAGTTTCTGCTGTTGTCCTGCCCACATGCCTCTTCTCTGACCTGAAAAGATCCATGAGAATAGTTAAGTATTTATGCCTATTCAGTTCCTGGTTTCTCTGCTGAGAAGAAGTGTGAGTGATGGTGTCATTTAGGGCCCAATTATGCAACAACAACTCACATCTGAGAAAACTTTTGAACAGAATCCAATGGGATTGCTGGCATGAGTGTTTTCCTATTTGAGTGCCCAGCTGTTGCCTTAGGGGCTAAGTCCAAAATTTACATCCTCAAAGCCACCACTCAGCTGTACCTACATGGCCCACTGTTTTAAATATTTCATACACAGTGGTTTCAACAGGAGATTTGGGGAGACGCCTCTTGAATACCCCATAGCCAAGTGGTTAGGGGACTCACCTAGAAGGTAGGAGACCTGGGTTTAAATCCCTGCTCTATATAAGGGAGAAAAAAAGATTTGAACTTGGGTCTCCCACATCCCGTGTGAGTACTCTAACCACTGGACTAAAGGAAGGCTATAAAGGCACCAACAGTTGTATTTTTGTGAAAGAAACTGCTTAATTTCATAGCTTCAGCAGAGGATTTGTGGCTGAGCAGAGGGAGGTGCCCTCTGAGTTGAAGCCACCTTCCTCTCCTCAGCATTTCCTATTGGCTAGCTTAAGTGGCTTCCTATTCAGCATACTGGCTTTTGTGAATCTCACTTTTAGGCACCTAACTTTTCCCATGAATTGTATAGGGAGCGTGGATGCCTGAAAACTCTGGATGCCACTAAGTGGTAGGGCACCAAATCACTAGTCATTGCAATGCTGGGTCCATCTCCTTTGTGGATCTAGCCCTTAGCATTGACTGTGATGACCTGTGCTCTGTCAAATGAACCCATATCACTTAGATCATCAAACAGGTGGCAGATGGTCATGACTTTGAATCACTACCAATATGATCATATTTGAATCACTGTCCTCAAGCTGAAGCTTTCAGATCCCCACTCTCAGTCTCCCAAGCCATCTACTCAATTTCTGGCCAGTAAAGATGAGGGAAATTATGATGCACTTGATTTCTCAATTGGAGGACAACAGAAGCACTGTTCTTAGACCTTCTTGGCAACCTCTAACAAGTGACTTTGATGGCAAGGATGTGCACATCATCTAGAGAAAATTTCCTGCAAGAACTACAAGAATGAGAGAGAGAAAAGTGGTTCTGAAATGAAAAGTTAGATAACAGCACTTACTCAGAAGTTGGAGTCAACATATAAAGTGAAAGCCAGCAGTCTAAAAAAGGTGGGTTTATTTAGATGGTAAACTAAAGCTAGACGTTAGCATTTGCCAGGATTTAAAAGCATTGGACATTTGCAATTGTAAACAGGGTGCCTCTGTGTATTATCTACAATAACAAAAAAGAGAAGAGTCATTGTAAAATAACTGTTATAGGAGTAGGGCTTTTTTAACCTTTAACCACTTGCTGCTTTTTGAAAATGTGAAAGGGAAATGTGTATGCCTTCCTGATTAGCTACTGTACCCGATAATGCTGCTCGCTTTACCAATCAACTTACAAAATTATATTTGGATGTGGGAAGGAAGGCCACAAATAATAATTTCCCTTCTTTTATGGCAGAGCAGTCATGCAATAGTAATTTAATTTGCTCTTGAGAAAGATTATATGAACAGCTCTTCTGCTTGTGTAGCTCACTTTACAAAACAAAGCATAGAAAGAGATGGCAGCACTGATAGAGTGGGTTGTCTCTGAAGATGGGAAGAGTACCTTAAGTTTAAAGTTTGAAGTACTGTCCAAAATCTTCAAATAAGTTCTACAGTAATGTTGTTAACTGTATCTTTTAGAAATACAAGGCAACTTGGACCTTAATTGATACTATCCTTCATAACTAAACCCTAGGCTTTTCTTTTCTTCAAGTCCCACAGTTGACTTAACTAAGTAAGGATGAGGGAATCAGTTTTGAAATTACACAAACCTCCTTCCAGAATCTATACCAAATCTTTAAACATTTTTTAAAATTCTGCTAACCTTTTAGGAACAAACAACAAAAACCTTATGAACTCTTGCTCTTTCTTGGTATTGATGGGAGGTATTGAAATACAACAAAAGAAGCTGAAATCAGTAAGTACAAACTTTCCAACTTCTTCTGATTTTTCAGACTGAGGTAATTCTTATCAGAAACATCCAGATCTTCTGAGGTTCACCTGGCACTACTATTAACCAAGTTTCTAGATGTTTTTAGGATCATCTGAGAACATAGCCAGGTTGTTGGATTCACTCATAATTATACCAACAAGTGGAAAAACTTCATGCCTGGGAAATAGTGGTTTTTTTTCCCTTCAAAACTTTAGTGGATGTCATTCCCAAGCTAACCTTATTTTGATAAAGTGCACAGAAGTGTCAGTCCTCCTAAAGATTTTTATGGGATTTAATAATCCTCAATCCAGCAAAATAGATTGTATAGTTAAACTTGTGCAAGGGCTGCACTGTGATCTTAGGGCCAAACTCACACTTTCCAAATAAGCTGCTCGGTGAGAGGGGGGAATTCACTTTTTCTTACCGAAAGTACCTTCCTCTTCACAGGGAAGATAAAATCAGAATAATTTCTTTGAATGAATAATGACTGTGGATTTTCACAGGTGGACAAGAATCCAGTAAGTGAGGCTCTGATCCCACAGCTGACTGCATGTGAGTGCAGTAATACACCTGCACAAAGCCCTGTAGAAGTCAATGGGCTCTGAGCAGCAACAGGGAAGAAACCATGCGCAGTCTGTTGCAGGATGTGTGGCCTTATTCAGTAAATCTGAATGGCTCATCCAGTACCAGACAGATGTATTCAATATTGCACACTGGTTGGACCACTGCTTTTATATTGCTTATTGACCTGAAAGCAAAAACTTTAACCATAAAATCCATTGCAAATGCAAACTTTTTTTTACACCGGTACATAGGTAAATGACATGCCCCATATAATTTCACCTTGGGATGAAAGACAAGCCAAAAAATTACTAATGCTTTAATGGAATATTTATGCTGCTATTTTAAGGGCAGAATGGAGGTAAGAGAATATAGTGTTTAATTTCTAAATCACAAGTTCAAATTCATCCAAGGTCAGTAGTGAACAAATAAATTTTATCTACATGAAATGACTTCATGGCATTAATGCATTTCCCCATGGACATGTGCCAAGTTACAGAAACCACAATTACCAAAAGCAGTCTTCATGAAAGTCTCAGCTGAAAGACCAAAGACTGAATAGCCATGGAGACTAACCTTCATATGATCATAGAATATCAGGGGTGGAAGGGACCTCAGGAGATCATCTAGTCCAACCCCCTGCTCAAAGCAGGACCAATCCCCAATATCTGCCCCAGATCCCTAAATGACCCCTTCAAGGATTGAACTCACAACCCTGGGTTTGCCAGGCTAATGCTCAAACTACTGAGCTATCCTTCCCCCTCATGAAGAGGTGCTCCTTCTAAGTCATTACTGGGACACTTTGGGGAAGCTTACATCCTTTTTGTAGCTGTTGTGTATATAAACAAAGGACACCAGTCAACCCACTATTTTTCACCAACGCTAAAATCCACTCCAAATATATATATATTTAGCTATCTTACCTTCTAAGGTTGCAGACCTAGTTAAACAGGGCCTTCTTCCATAAAGTAAAAGATAAAACTGCATCTGTAAAGAATGTTCTGAGGGTGCAGAGACAGTAATACATATGGGTTAAATATTGCTATGTTTAATGATATGCAGTATGGTATAGTTAGACTCAGAGTAATTCACTGGAATATATACTACATCATAACATTGTGTGTGGATTTTGCTTCAGTAAAAAAAAACAAATAAATAAAATATAATAAAAACCACAATCACCAAGATGCCTGTTGAACAAGAAACTGTCAGTCTGAAAAATAACAAACAGCCAAACAATGCAGGGTTTTGGAGGAGGGAATGCATAGAGGCAAAAGAAAGCCGGTAAAACTAGATAGGATCAGCTTCAATGAAAGAGGGAGGGTGAAGGAGAAGCAGTGAGGGTTTTCCATATAATCGGTTCCATGTAATGCTTGTAAAAATATATGTTAGGAAAGTCATAGCTCATTACATCTGTATATGTGTGCATAGATTTATAGAAATTTATGTGTGTTTAAGTATATATTGTATATTATGCACATAATAATATACACATACTAAATCTTGTCAAAACTACACAGAGAATAAACACATAAATAGGACACTCTGTAAAGAGCAAATTGCTGTGTATTGTTTTGGTAGACAGTTATTTAAAGTGTCCATTTTTAGAATAGATGTCCACGCCGATATTATACTGAATGGGCCTTTCAACTTTCAGAGGTGGCTTGTGTGGAGGAGATCTGAGAAGCAGAGGTGAGATGGCCAGGAAAGGGAGAGGGGTTTTAATGAAACTGAATTTTCATTAACGAAGGGCCAGATTCTGGAACTGCTTTGCTCATAGAATTCCCATTGAAGTTGATGGGGATTGGGGGCATTGCAAGGCTGCAGAATCAGTCCCCAAAATTCTAGGCAGATTTTCACTTTACAGTTTGGAAGAGAATATTTTCCAGGTTTTGACTGAATTTAGGTCAGGAACTGGGCAAACTGGAAATACGAATGAATACAGTATGACTATGGCATAAGTAGGTATTAACAGTACATTATATAATAGTAGAGAGCCACATCAGTGGAGGTGCCACTGTCTTTTTAATATTACGTAGTTGCTGTTCTCAAGGGTGAATCTTTACACTGTTCAGAAGCATTGCTTATACTTCCAGCAAAACTGCAACATTCACGCAGCCTCAGCAACAGTAAAAAGCATCAAAGCAAGTTCTGCCTCTTCCTTACAAAGTTTTACTCGGAGGGCTGCATAAACAGAGCACTGTCTCTTTAACTGATTTTATTTTCTCTCTCTCTTTTTTTTTTTTTTTTTTAGTTTAAAGATTACATTTAATATCTATTTCCCAGCAGTGTACAAACTGACATCATCTACTCATAAAAGCGGAATGCTTTGCTTTTTTAAGCTTCAAGCTGAATAACAAATTGCCACAGATGACAGCATAAAAGAATAACAGAATGGAATCAAAAGAAAATTCATTGTCAACAGAAACCCCCTGCTGAGGAATTTCAATTTCATATATCTAATTATCCCTGTCAGTTGGAAGAACTGACAAAAAGCATTCTTTGTTCTCTCTTTCTGCCTCCCGCATCTCACTCTCAATTAATTCCGGCATACAAATATGACTAATTGTCTTTGCAGTGCTCAAGAGCTCTGTATATAAATGTTCATGAACTGAAAATGATTTGGACTGTATTCATGCATCGATTTATGATATTTGAACACAATAGACATGCATAATTCAGGTGACCATGTTAGCACCCTCACAAGCCCTTATTACAGAGATTAGACAGATTCTCTTTTCACATCCTTTTTTCATATATGCTTTGTGACAATAACTCACTTTGCACCTATTAAAAGAGGAAGCATTATATGTCTGCTGTGGCTCATTGAAATTACCATGAACAAGATTATCAGCATTTAAATAACCTACTGGAGGTGGCCAGAAAAATATTAGATACTTTGAAAAGCACAACTAGGATCACTCCATGAAGGTTAACGTTGTTTTTTTCTGCGTAGATCAATTCAAGAAGCCTTTCCAATGTCCTATATTAACAAATAATACAGGGTTAAGATTTCTCTGGCACTGTCTTTTTGTAACTTTTCCTCTACTGTTTTTCAAGGCAATTTCTAACCAAACACTGTGATCATCACATCATAATATAGGAAATACTATTTCAAGGGGAAAGGGGCTTCTGTGCTGAAGAATAAAGATTCATAATGCACAATAGGAGTGTTTTGTGGAAAACTTGCTGCCTTGCTTCATAATGAAACAGTCTCAGATTTCTGACAAGGTTTGTGTGACTGTTCCTTCATTCATTAAAATCATATTAAGATTAGCAAAATGCACAGGAAAACTGTATAGAAGTGGCGGTCTACACTACTTAAAGCAATGCGCTCATTCAGACCAATGGGAGTTTTGTGGAAGCAAAGAGGACAGGATCAGGCCTGCTAAAGCTTTGTCTAGACTGGGTTTTTAGTCATTTGTGTGGCTGTAGCAGTGCCAGTGTAACCACTTACATCAGTAAACTGATTCTACAGTGAAGGTTGGCAGTGGTGTAACTAAACTAGCAGTTTTTAAACTCATGTGTAGACAAGGTCAAAATCTGGGCATTAGACTTTTCACTCCTGAAAGGACACATCCAATGAAGTGAGCTGTAGCTCACAAAAGCTTATGCTCAAATAAATGTGTTAGTCTCTAAGGTGCCACAAGTCCTCCTTTTCTTTTTGCGGATACAGCCTAATACGGCTGCTACTCTGAAACCTGTGATTCTTCTCTCTGCCTCCAGATTCTGGTATATATAAAACTCCCCTGAGAACAATGGAGTTAGATAATATATGTCTGAAAAATGCATGTGGACACATAACAAAAGATTGTATTATAATGGATACGTCCAGTGGGGGCAGAGTTAGGTGTGCACAGCTTTAATTTTCTTGTGTACTGGCTTTTGAATGTGCAACATAATGGTTGCATAACATGGCTCTTATTTTTTTGGAATGTAATTTTTACTGGAATGTATTTTAGCAATTTTGAACTATTTGAAAGGAAAAAAAGGTGGAAAGGGGGAATTTCCTCATGACAGTATATATTGCAATGTCCTGTCTCAGGCACCTTTCTCACCTTTCTTCCGTAAAACGGGGGAGCTGCACAAAGCCTTTGGCACGGGGACAGAGAGTACTTCAAGATGAGCAGGGACTGAAGCAAGGACCTCTGCATGCCCTCATTCAATGCCTGCCTTACAAAATGCTCAGAAACTTGGTGCACCCTGGGCATAAAATTTCCCATGACACCCAGCAATTTATGTGCCCTTTGCATACAGTTTTGAACAGCAGCTGGATCCTACCGCTGCACATAGAAAATGTCATGAGCTCAGCAAATCGTGTTCTCCATGTGAAACACAGTAGTGATTTATGCATGAACTCCTCATTTACTGAAAACTTTATGAGAAGCACATGCAATAAGGACAGGGATCCTTCAGCAAACAGGGGTTTAGAATGGGAGCCATTATTCAGCCTTAACTGTAGGGTTACAGCATGCTAGAATTATTATAACAAGAAATTGCAATCATTCTCTGCTGTTATTAGTAGGAAGCCTCTAGGCTAAATTCAGTAGTGACAAAAATAGTAGTGCAAAGTTACATGTTTGGAAGGGGATTGGAAAACAGGTGTGAATGGTCAAGTTTAAACAGAGGCACACAGCTACTATGGCAATAGTAACTATGGAAATACCCAGGTAAACAAAATTTCAACACATAAGCATTTATTGGGTGTGCAATTAAACTTAAGTAGCAGGGGGAAGAGTCTGTGTTAGCTTGAACTCTGATGTTGCTTTCCCATCACCACCTGCTCGGCTGTCCTCTGAGCCTGTACACTGCAATAGTTTAGCATGCCCACTGAATGTGTAATAAGTGCAAGTTACTCCGCTGTAATGTTTACACTCCTTTCTTGTGCCCACTTACACTGCTGTTCATGCCACTGCTCAATTTAGCTCCATTGATTAAAATTATATTTATTATTTGTATTCTAGCACCTAGGCGCTCAAGTCAAATACCAACCTCATCAGGAGTTCTGCCTGAGTGTTACAGGAGCAAGCCCTTTAACAATAAGTACTTAGTGCTTTTCTCCTTGCAAACATTTAGCCATGCTTGTTAATTAACAATGGAGAGTTTATTTCAGGTTAGACATAAAGATTTCCCCCATTTAAAAAAAAAAATCTTAAAAGTTCAACCAAACATTCTTAAACCTTAATTCAGATCTGGTGTGAATGGTTGCAATTCGATTGAACTCAATGGGGGTATGCTGGTTTTACACCAGGTTTGAATTTTGCCCAGTTTTAAAAAGCTGTCTGAAGTACCTAGGAAGCTGGTCCCCAATCTTGAAAAGATACCGAAACTGTTGAATTCCTGTGCCCACACAGAGCCCCACTGAAGTCAATGCATCCTCACATGATTGTTTACAATATTTTTCGCAGACACTTATGCAGCACACAGCACTGTATCTATTAGGCAAGGCCTTGAGCCTTTAAAGAGAACTGAATAGATCCTAGGTTCAGCCACATGGTTATCTTTGTAGGATCACAGCCTTGGTTAACTAATAGATGATACTGTATGTTTTATCAGCATCCATGAAAGATATTTGGAGCCATATCCTGCTCTCAGTTAAACCTGTTTTAAAATCAGTGAAGTTACTCTAGATTTACATCACATAACTGCAAAGGTTTGGTCCATTTTTTTCTAAATGATGAAAATGCTTTCTTTAGAAAGAAAGAAACTTACTGTGAACTTACTGTGAACATTCATCGGTGCATCCGATGAAGTGAGCTGTAGCTCACAAAAGCTTATGCTCAAATAAATTTGTTAGTCTCTAAGATGCCACAAGTACTCCTTTTCTTTTTGCGGATACAGACTAACACGACTGCTACTCTGAAACCTGTGAACATTATGTAGCTGAATTAATGTCATAAAGCCAGGAACTTTAAAATTAAGACAACTTTTTAATCTTAGACTCATCCTGTTGGCTTTTTATTTTAGTTTAGTTTAATTTTGCAGCTACAGGAGTGAATGACCTTTTAATTTCCTGGCTTTTTCCACTTTAACACTGATTTGTATCTCTACAGACATGGCTAAATCCTGTTTAGAAAAATGTTAAAACTTAAACACTCTAATGTTCCTATGAAGCTCTCATTTCAAATCTCAGCTGAAAATATATCTTTTCTCCCTTGCCTGTACCTGTTAATTTTGCTCTCCCTCTACAATTATTTATCTCTGTAACTGTATTGTTTAACTCCTGTAAAGCGGTTCTGGGATACACTTTGGATGAAAGATGCTATACAACATAAAGTTGTTTTGTTTTGTTCAAGCTGGCGCATATTCGGCTGCACATAAACTTTGGCTGAGATCTCTCTTATATTAGTTCCTAGGTTCTCCCCAGCCATTTTCTCAGAACATTTCCACCTCTTTTCTTTGTCTGGGATATACTAGGAAAATACCTTTCCTTTTAAGATTAATAGGTAACTAGAAATGTATTTGCCACCAAAAATGTGCTTATTTCCTATTAGAAATGCATCTCTGAAACAAGAACGATTTTATTAAGGGAATAGGTTGGTAGCACTGATGCAGCTAATATCTAAATGCCACCATGGGGAAAAAATCATAAGTCAGATACTGAATAACTATTATAGATATTTTAAACCTAAAATCTATTTTGATTTTATGAACAATCTGAAGTGATGGATGCTTGGGAACTCTGTGCTCTATATGAGCCTTTCTGTATCCTTAGTCAAATAAAGCAAGCAGGTGCAAGTCATAGGAGTTACTGATTATTTATGGCTTTTAGATACTTTGTGGGTTTAGCTGGTGAGAAAAGTTTTATTCCACTCACATGGACAAAACCCAACCAACTGTCTGGACTGATTAAATTCACATTGTTGCATGAACACATGGCAGGCAGGGGAAAAATTATGAAATCTCAGCGCCTATGCCATGGCAACTGAGCAAACAGCTCATGGGAAGAATGTGAATAATAGAAAATAGCAATATTTCTCTTTGTGTTTTCACACTTGACAGTTTTATCCCCACATCTGTCTGATGTCCAGTGCACAAGTTCTGCTGTAGCTACTCTTTCTCCCTTAGTTGAGTCATCTTCTGCTATAAGTTGTCTTGAAGATGATCCATATACTCTTTAAGCTTCAGAGAATATGCAGTAGGAAAGTTTTTGTACCACAGGTAACTCAAGGAAATGGATGACAGAACAAAGGATTTTTAAAGTGGCTGTGGCCCTTGTAACAATTTCATTGCACGTTAAAGATTTCAAATTTCTAAACTGAAACTGAATATTGAAAGCACTTCAAATGGATGAGTTGCACCAAACTTCTTAAAGATCTTTACAAAATGGTGATGAATTCTCATGCTCATCTATTTAAGCAATTTTTAATCTATGACATCATTTCACCAATTCTTCAGAGACATCAACAGTATTACCAAAGGCCATTTGCCAGATCCTCATCTTAGTTGCACTGGTGTAACTGAAATGAGAAGCTGGCTCCAATTTTTAAAGAAAGATAAAAATAGTAATTGTTTTCTGAAAACTTCCTAGTATTCATTGTGACTTTCCTATTTCTCTTACATTGTGTGTATAAAAGGAGCATGTTTTTCTAGAGCAGGGGAAACTTTCTCAGTGAATTGGTACTTGTCATGGGGAAAAATAGGTATTTGTGCTTTGGTAAAGTATACCAGAAATCCAAAATAAAATTCCAACACAACTGGAAATAAATATGACATGTAACAGGTGGTTTATCCAGTCCAAGTTTTGGTGGTTACTACTGAAAAGTGAGCTGTAGCCCACAAAAGCTTATGCTCAAATAAATTTGTTAGTCTCTAAGGTGCCACAAGTACTCCTTTTCTTTTTTACTGAAAATGTTTAACATCAAGAGTTACAAAACCAATTTGAAAACTTGATTGCATAAGGTACTGATTCTGAAGCTACTTAGATGTGTATTTACAACTTTAAACATGTGAGTAGTCCTCAGTGGGAATACACACATGATGAAAGTGAAGCATGTGTAGCTTGCAGGAGCAGAACCTAAATGAAGCAACCACATGATATACCTTTCATCGTGTCCTTTGCTATGTCTTTTTTCAGTTTTCAGCCAGGCTTATGTGGGACCATAGCTATGTTTCTAGCAAGTCAAATGTTACATTGTTCTCTATATTACATAACTGAGGCAAATGAAGATGTTCTGTGCTTTTTTTCCCCTGCCCTAATGAATAAGTGAGGTAAAAAAACACAGGGATGAATATTTTAAATACTGTACTTTCATGAGACTAGAAACATCTTTGATTACTTGGTTTTGCTCCTGGTGCTGCGGTGGAGAGGCCAGGGCTTCTGACAGACTCATGAAAACCTTATAGAATCCTGTCCCCCAGCTCTGATTTATCATGAATCAAACATTTTCATCTTTCGTAATTGTTCAGAAATGAAAATACCTTGTGCTCCTGGGAGCCCAATCCAGGGACAATGGGCCAGCAGGCCTTGAAGAAACACCATCTCTTTGAAGAGTGCAAAGGTCTGTGGGCAGCTGAAAAGGGGAGGACAAGCCAGCAATGGGGAGAGAGGAAAAAAGAGGTGATGGTACATATAGAAGGGAAAAAGAGAGAGAGTGTTATATACTGCATAGAATTCTTCAAGAGAAAAGTTTCAAGTGATACACAAACTGCTGATGGGGTACAGGTATTATTATTATTAGATTTATCTAAGGCATTTGATCAAGAGGAGCACAATTACCTGTTGATTAATCTTGAATCAGTGGTAGTATTTCTTGGACAGCATTCAGATTATTTCAGATGTATTCAAATCCTCCTATATGCCATATTATTTGGGGTAATTTACAATTTGCCATAAAATGTTGTTTCAAGTAGGGCTGTATGCACTGCACGTGTATACTGGTCCCTCTTGGAGGGCTCATTCATAGATTTGGGTATGCTGATCAACATTTTGCTGATGACACTAAGAGTTACATTTGTTTTTTAAGTGAATCCATGTCTGGATTAGCTCACCTCTTTGGTAGCTCAGCCTGGAAAACCACAAATACTTTAATCCTGTCTGATTGGTAAAAATGGTCACCTGGGTCCTGCTATCTCCTTTCCTCCTTTGATGGATTTGGCCATGGTTCTGTTGGCAAACTGTAAAAAGAAAAAAAAAAGTGGAGTTACAGAATACTGGACACTTCCTAAATATATAGGGCCAAATTTGGAGATGACTTAAACTCTGTGCAATCCCTCTTGGTCCCAAAGTGTTCCAAGGGGTGTAACTCAAGACCAAACTTATAATGTCAGATTCGACTCTCTCTGATACACCAGTGTAAATATGGAGTCACTCTGACTTCGAAGGTTTTAACATCATGTTTAGACCCGTGTAAAATCAGAGCTGCAACAGTCGGTATCTAAACTATCAATGCTCTCTGCATTTTTAGGGCAGGGGTAAAGGATAAAAGGATTGTAATAAAAAAATAGAAATACAGAAATTATTATTGAAAATTGTTATCTATTTACAGTAAAAGAAAAAATGTCCATGGGTTCAGTCCTGCTCCCACTGAAGTCAAGTGGAATTCTGCCTGATTTGAAGGAAAGCGTGATGAAGCCCTTATGTGCCACTTGCCCCTGTGAAGTAACTGGAGCGGTGGGGAGGGTTGAAAAGAAATACCGTAGCGGAGAGTGAGGGAATGGAAAATAAAACCAAAAACCCATGATATATCTTCAGTTCACAAAGAGAGCTTTCCTCCTGAAGGGGTATATTATTCTCTTATGTGAATGTGACTTCCATTACCAGTAATGGGGAGTTGATCACATACAGAGAGGAGAATAGACTCTTCCCTCTGACATCTCATGGGCTGCCTTTTATAAAGCCCATAGACAATACCAAATGATTCTGGATCAAGCTTCTAATTGGTATCATGTTGTATATTGCTGAAGTTTATTTATTTTTCTGAGAGCATTAAGATGTTAGAAGAGCTACATTTGGATCGCTTTTGAGTGCTTGGGCACATGCTATAGGCAGTGCTTATATGACATGCACTGGTATGGCATGCATGCTGTCTCTTTTGTATTTTGCTGTAGTGGTCTAGCGATGGCAGCATGTGAAATTATAGCCCCTGCTGTGTAATGTTTTTAATATGTACAAATGCACTGACTGAATTAAAGGAGCAGCTTTGCTAGCTCAACCCAGCACAGGCTCCCTTACATATTAACCACAATTAAATATAATTGAAAATATCAGTGTGCTGCAAAGCCC